>NC_069727.1:325000-615000 GCF_027358585.1 Pangasianodon hypophthalmus
TCCAACACGAGGTTTATAACTGCAGCTTTATATATGAGTGTAAATAAATTTATTCACACTTTATGTTGCATTTGTGTACAATAACTCCAAATGAACTGAAAATCAGAAGCTAATCGCTGTTTTATTAAGCGTCACTAAAAAAAATCGCGTTTCATTATATACACTGTAAAGGCGCCTGTTCGGACTCTCTCGGCTCCCGTAACACTGTTTCCATGGCAACACGTTTCAACAGACTCTCAATACTGCGGTTGAACGCTAAAAATTTAAAATAAATCCAAAATGTTTTATTTGTACTTGAGTTTGTTAAACAGAGTCTAAAATACTGTGTTTAAAATGTTATAAATATTTATTATTATTTGTTTTAATTATCTTGCGGAAGAAAAGGTCTTTTATTTTGGCGAGTTGGAATTTCCCGCCTTAACGGAATGAATAAAAACAAACATGGAGGCGCCTCGCCAGCTTTCCGCGCTGCATAAACAATCACAGTTAGCGTCATTAATTCACCTGCTAAAACCCATCGCATGTAACTACATAACCACGGGCTTAAGCAGCTCTTACATGATTAAAACTACACAAATATCAAACACGACGCTAATCTTTAAAGTTAAATGAGCTACACAAGCTACTCAGCTAGTAGTATTGCTAGCATTGTGCCCATTATGCTAAGCTTACTACTTAGCCTCAGACCTTTACACGGCCTCCAGAATCCGGACCAAATTCAGCCATCCTCTTAAACATAGTACAGACAGAGAAAATATTAAATCCGGATTAGTTTATAAAGAAATAAATCTGGGTTCTGTAATTGATCCGGATTAAAGTGTGAAATTGCCATGAAGCGCTATCGGAGATTCACTTCATCACATTAGCCTGAGGAGTGTGAAGCGTGCTGTGAGAAGAGCACACACGCCTACACTGGTCTTTCATAATAAAAGTCATGTCGGTGTCTCCATAGACATATAAAATGCCTAGACGCCTCATTGGCCGCTTCGGTCCGTTGCTGCGAGACGTCAACGCGTCCGCCATATTGGCCATATTAAACAATCTGCATTTATGAATGAAGTAATTGGCCAAAATCACAATGTTATTAACCAAAAATTCAACATCACAATTTCGACAAAAGGACAAATATTTTACAGTTTTAAAATCAAAGTCAGGTATTACATAGTTCAAACTTAACCAAGCGTAGAGGTCATCCCATAATTTTTCAGAGAATTTGCATAAATAAAACAAATGTTCCAGTGACTCATGTCTGCTTCACAAAACGTGCATTCATTACAATGCACATTAAACCTGTTTCTGAGGAACTCATTACAGGGATAAATATCGTAAATAATTTTAAACTGAACTTCTTTTGCCTTTGGGAGAAGTGGAGAAGAGAGAAATCTTGTTCTAATTAGAACCACTTTATCTTCAGGAAAATCAAACACAAGGGGTCTCTTCTTTACTTTAGAAGGGAAATCTGTGTATTTACTAATGTTCTCAAAACCTTATTATTACTGCTCTGCTCTGTAAAATTAATACCAGAGATGATTAGATTACCTAATCTTGGTATCACAGGTAAATAACACAATGCACCTTTAATCAACTGAACCAAACCAGCAGGAACAGCTTTCAACAAAGACACATATAATTCCTGAGTACAAATAATAGTGTATTTTTCACAACAATCATCATAACCAAGGAAATTCCCATCCCCATCCATAATGTGTACAATAGACCAGACGCGTTCGTCCATCCAGTCCTGAAAAAACACAGATTTCCCCTTAATAAGGATACACTTATTATTCCACAAAGAACAACTATGTGGCGAAAAGTTGTGTTTGTATATTAATTTCCAATATAATAATAGTTGACTAAAAGATGATAATTGACACTTTAATTTTGATGGCTCAAAATCACACCTTAAAAGGAAATCAATGCCCCCAAGAGAATCTGAAATTTTTAGAAGAAAACCTAAACCAAACCGAATGTTTATTTCTAAGGAAGACTTGGAGCCACCTCAACTGAAGAGTACCATTCATAACATCGAAATCAATTTCGTTCAACCCTCCCTCACTGATCGGCTTCACTACATCTGATTTTCTTATATAATGGTGCTTGTTCTTCCAAATAAATTTATACTGAATTTGATTAATGTCTTTTATCCACCTATCAGATATAAAAGAAAGTGCTGGGTGAATCAACCTGGAAAGTGCTTCTGACTTCTGTATGAGAATTCTGCCAAATATAGAGATATCCCATTGAACCCACATATTTAAAATATTTTGACTTTTTTTTCATATTATCAATCAAATTACTTTTTTTCTCTAATTTTAGGGTCTTGAGTAATAACGATTCCTAAATATTTTACCTCATTTTTTAATGAAATATTGAACAATTGGGATTCAGTATGATCATGAAGTGCCATCAGCTCACACTTTCTTAAATTCAGTTGCAGACCAGAAGCTTCTGAAGAATGAGACACCAGATTAATGGCAACTGGAATCTGCTCTGCATCACTAAGAACCAGGGGTTAGGGTTACGTCTGCTAGTTGACTTATCAATAACTGACTCCCTAAAACATTCAAAGGCCTGATGTCTTTACTATTTTTCACATAAATTGCTAAGAGTTCAGCTTTTAAAATAAATAAATACGGACTTGTCGGATCCCCTTGTCTAACACCTCTATAAATGTTAAACCTCTTAGAAGTCTCAAATGGTAAAGATACTGAACTATTTATGTCTTTATTTATCTCTATTAATTTAACACATTTATGACCAAAACCGAAAAACTCTAATGCATGTAAAATGAATTTATGATCTACAGTATCGAATACCTTATAGAAATCAAGAAACAAAACAAACCCATCATCCTTAATTAAATGTCCATAATCACTTAAATCTAAGACAAGTCTAATGTTGCTGTGTATTAACCTTCCTTTAATAAAACCAGATTGAGTTTCACTTATATCCCACACAGTGATGAATTCAAATATTTACAATATATTTTTGTGAATCCATTTATTTCTGTAAAGCTGCTTTGTGACAATGTCCACTGTTAAAAGCGCTATACAAATAAAACTGAATTGAATTGAATTATAACTATAACTATTAGCAGTTGCAGATGTAAGAATTTTATAATCAACATTAAGTCGAGTCATCGGTCTCAGATTCTTAATAATTCTTTTATCTTTCTTTGACTTTGGAATGAGAATAATTAACTCCTGTCTCATGGTTGGAAGTAAAGAATTAAATTCAAAACACTCCTTTAAAGCTTTAAATAACAAATCTTTTATATCCTCCCAGAAGAATTTGTAAAAATTAGTAGTCAAACCGTCCTGACCAGGAGATTTACCCAAATGCATTTTTTAATAGCAGATTCAAGTTCCTCTAACCTCAGGTCTCCATCACACAGTTCTTTAAATTCAGTATCAATCTGTGGGATAAAATCTTTTACCTTTTCAAGAAATTCCTTAGCATTGCTTTCAGAGTATGATGAAGAGTAAATATTACTATAAAATGAGTATATTTCCTCGGATATTAACTTTGGATCTGTGATTACCTCGTCATTAATAATTAAACTAGGAACTGCATTACTTCACTGTCTCCTCTTTTCTAACCGACAAAAATAATCTGTATTCTTCTCTCCTTCTTCCATCCATTTTACACGAGACCTTACAAAAGCTCCTTGTGCTTTCATTAGATACATGCTGTCTTTAGGCATTAATTTCTCCCTTTGCTTCAGATCTCTGCTTTTTTGTTTAGCAACTCAAATTGAAATTTCCCTTGTTTTAAATTTAAAATATTCCCATTTAATCCCGTTTGAAGTTAAAGAGAAGTCATTTTTAATCTCACTAATCAAATTTCTTATTCGACTACAATAATCTTTATCCTTTAAAAGTTCTGCATTAATAGTCTTTCCTAACGGTATGTTTTATTGCTGGTGTCAAAGTTAATGAAACCAGGCAATGATGTGTCAGTGGCGCCGCAGAAACTGAAACATTATTTGCAAGCTCAGAATATTCCTCAGTGATGAGCCAATAGTCTATCCGTGACTTAGAGGATCCATTAGGTTTGACCCAAGAGAACTGACTAGCATTAGGATGCGTGACCCTCCATATATCTGTAAGGGAATTTAAATGGCAAAACTCCTGAATAATGATATTGAAATGGTGGCTTGTATAACTAGAAGGAGATTTGTCCAGCCACTCTTCGGGTGCCAAATTAAAATCACCTCCAATTAGTACCAAATTTGTATGAAATTTCGATTTAAAACTGTGTAACAGCATCTGTAATATTAGACAACAAAATCTTGTTTTGCCCAGTACTGTTATACCCATAAATATTAATTAAAATAACAAAAATACCTTCACAGTTAACCACAGCAGTAAGCCAATGTCCATGAGCATCAGACTGAAAAGTCACGAGCTTCCCAGGACAATTGTTAAGGCAATATGGCGACACCTGCTGATCGACTGGAGCCATGACTGAACAAAACTGTGTCTCCACTGCATTTTCCAAAAAGCTGCATCTTCTTCAGTAGAGCGAGTCTCTTGTAGAAAAACAAAATGTGTCTTCTGCATTTTACAAAACAAAAACATACCTTTGCGTTTTACTTTGTGCTTTAGTCCCCTTGCATTCAGTGAACAAAACGATAAATGAGATTTTAGTGAGAACCTACTCCACTGGAACTCACAGTGAACTAACAGAAAAAGTCACTGAAAAGAGATCTGAAGAATAAACTTACAACACAAAACGAGTCTCTCAGAAATCAACATTTCTCTTTTCAGAATTTTCATCATCATTGAACTTTCCCTCAATGAAAGCAAAAGGACCCCGAAAGTACGCCGCTTTCCCTTCTGCTCGAGCTTGTTTAATGCGTGGCCAAAGCACTTGCCTCGCCTCTCTGTCCTCTTTGTTTAAATCCTCAGCGAAATGACGGCTTTCCTCCTCGCACACAGATGATCCCGTCTCTAGAGGTGTTGCAGTTTCAACACTCTAATAACATCATCGTAATTATCAACCATTTAAAAGCTCATAAGCTGGTGGTGAAAATGAACATTTATTAAGAAATATTTTTGTTACAAAACCTTTGTACAAAATTCTTTTTGTAAATAACAAACAAGACGATTAAATTCCCAAATGATTTTCTTTTATAGAAAAATATTTTTGAGAATGAACTTGTAAATTACCCACAAAACTCCATAAAAGGCAAAGTTCACAATGCTGAATGGACAAATAAACAAAATAAAAACTTTTTGAGATGTAAAAGTGAAAGTGTTTTTGTCTCACATCTATGCCAATAAAAATATATATTATTTAACAACGTAAAAGCACCTGAAAGATCAAAATCTGGAGTCAAATCACGAAAAAGGTGAATTATATGTGAATAAAATAACGTGGAAATAAAATGGTTTGAGCTGAAAACTGAGAAAAATATCTCTACTGTGTCCAGGAGTTTTTTTTTAAGTGAAAGCAAAGTGTCTGTGCGACTCTCAGACAGAAATCCCTCGCTCCCTCACCGCTGGGAGAGCAGAACTTCCTGTTGGACGGGAACCTAACCCCATTCAGCTGGAACCTGTGGTCCTGGAGTTTGGTGCGGGTAAAGCACAGTTCTGGTACTTTAAGTTCTCCATGAGAGCCGTCTCTGTTTATCTCAGGTCACGCTGTATCACCTGCTCAAGCTGTTCCAGTCCGACTCCAGCGCCATGCCCAAGAAGACCGTCGTCTCCGAGTTCTACGATGAGATGGTACGACCCCGATTAGGCCCCGCCCCCAGCGAGTCCACGTCTGCGGTGTGATATTTTATTATAGGAGGTAACGTGCGCTTTGTCGTTTTTAGATCTTCCAGGATCCGACGGCGATGATGCAGCAGCTGCTGAACACCACGAGACAGCTCACGCTCGGGGCCTACAAACACGAGACGGAGTGTGAGTGCACCATTTTATCCTCAGGATGTGGTTTGGAACAAGGTCACAGCTGCTGCTGAGCACTCCGTGTGTGTGTGTGTGTGTGTGTGTGTGTGTGTGTTAGTTGCAGAGTTGGAGTTGCGTACCCGGGAGAAACTGGAGGCGGCGAAGAAGAAGACGAGTCTGGAGATCACGGAGCTGAAGGAGAAGCTGAAGGCCTCCAGAGAAAACATCAACTTCCTGAAGGAGGAGATACGCAAGCTGGAGGAGGAGGACCAGCTGAAGGAGCACTAAGGAGAACCTCACACACACACACACACACACACACACCTGTGTGATGCTGTGAGGATCTCTTCACCTCTGTGGATTCCATGAACTTGATGTTTAAAGGTTGATTATTTCTACACTGGACTCGTGAGCTTGTAATGTTTGTGTAAAAGAGAAATGGCAGTGAGAACATCTCGCTCGTTTCTATTCGAGCAAAACCTGAAGGTCGTTCATGTCGTGCTGCAGACCTGCGTATGTTTAAAAAAAATACAGTTTTCTCTTCTTCTTTTAATCTCTTTCGCTTTCGATTTTCCCGCTTGAGAGACGCGCCGACGCGGCGTCCTCGCTTTCTCTCACGGCAAATGGAGAACGTTTTGAGTTCATTAATGTGAAATAAAATTCGTCAGTGTGTGTTCCGCTTAGCTAACGGTACACGTGTAGCTAACATCAGTTAAATATATTTATTACGAATGCACTCTGAAAATGGTTAAAACGTTTAATAATACTACAGCGAAGTGTCAGGTCTAAGCTTTTCCATAGAACTTTAATAGTGATGATGATTAGAAAGTGATTTAAAACGTTTTGCTGAAAATGTGGTCCGTTTTTCTGAGGAGCTTTACACAACAGATTTGTAAAAGAGCGATTTCTGAAATGGATTGTTATATTTTACTGTTTAAACCCCGCCTCCTTCAAGAGAACCGCGTGTTATTCATCTCGGGGTTCTGCAGGTCTGCGTTTCTTTTTTCCGTTTGTCTTTAAGGTTTGGAGAGAAAAACAAAAACCGGCTCTGTATCATTAAAGCATTTTTTTACAGTATGTGTGGATTTAACATAAATATGATGTTTAAATAATTAAATCTTGTACAGATTCATTTCTTGATAGTTTTTGATACTGTGTAAGACGTATAAAGGGGCGTGGCTACGTATGAAGTCAGTTTATGATGTCACTAAATCATGATCTAGAACGCAATTTATTAGAGGAAACTTTTCCGTTCATTCTTCCATCAGTGTAATTTTCTAAGTGACCACCAGAGGGCAGTGTGATACCACTGAAACACACACCGCGGCAATAAGAGCGAGGTTCTGAAACTTTCTGAGGAACTAAAGTGGAGCAGGTTGTGTTTCCGTTAGCAGAAATGAAGCCACACGGAGCAAATTACAGTTTAATTTGTGAAAATAAAACACATTTTCTCGCTTCCAGTCTTTCTTTCTGTGAAGTAAACGTACTTCACACTTTAATAATCGTTCATTAGCTGAATAATTGTTTTTAAATGTAGGGCAGAAGTCTGACACGCTGTTGGTGAATTTGGGTCTCTGCGCTTCAGCTCAGGAACTACAGTCGGAACCCTGGAGAAAAACACGTAAAGTTCTGAGGTTCCTGAAAAGGTTCCTGTGGTGAAAGCAGATGTCAGCGATGCTACAGTGATGACATCATCCCAATATGGCGGACAGAACTCCTCCCAGTGACGCGATGGTGCGATGGAGCGGAGTTACTGTTTCCACGCCGAAGTCGATTGTTTTCCTGTAACAGCACGTCCCTGAGTGTTTTATTCCTCTTACACCACAGCCGTTTAGTTTTACCCATTTAGAGTTACGTTTAATGATGTAGAACGTCAGTGAAACGAGTTAGTTCCTGTTGTCGCTTACGTTACAGCAGCTATAAACACTCGTTCCCTCACCAGCGTCTCTTTATTCTCTCTCTTCATATTAATAAGAGAAAATAAACGCAGCTTGTTCCGCATGTTACTGAGAAACCGCAAAGAAGCGTAAACTCCTCTGTCCTGAAGACGTCGCAAAACTTACAGTTACAGCTTTACCTCTGACTGTTACAAAGCGCTGACACTGGAGACTCCTTCCATACGTTACATAAACGTCTCCTTACTTTAAGAAAACGTCACCTGATCAACGATTACACTCGAGCTGTTACTATAGAAACGATGAGGTATTAGAATGAACGCATTAATAAAAACCTGTGATGTGAATGAAACAGCAGTGTAAATAAATATTTCTCTTTTTTTCATGATAAAACTGAACCCAAACATTATTAAATATCGTAATAAACATAAAGTCGCGTTCTCTTTACCGCACAGTTCTACAGTTAGACACTAAAACTCTTCTGTTTATGGAGAATTAAAGAAAATAATTATTTACAGAATGCAGAAAAACACTCGTATGATAGTTGTGTAAATATCGGAGCGTTCACTTGTGAATTCATGATTTTGGTGATTATATACTCACCACTAAAGCATCAGGAGAACGCTGTTGCTAGGCAACATGGAAAAATGGACGCAGAGTGTAAGCTAGTTAATGATGGCTAATGATTTAAATCTTTTATAAGACACAGTGAGAGCGGAACCGACACAGAACCATCCGGAACATCAACATTTCCCTCAGGAGTGGAGGTAAATTACTGATGATTTTTTCTTTAACTTGCACTTCCCATGTAATTTCCTCTCTTTATTTCCATTTTTATCAAACATCAACGTTTAAAAAAGGTTTTTTTAAATAAATAGGAAAGAAATTGATAGAAACACAAAGAAGAAAAGGTGAATAAAAATGAATTTAAGGAAAACGTATTAAAAATGAAAGTTAAAAAAGTGTAAAGAAAGAAAACTGGGGAAAAATCTGATAGAAATGGAAATAATGGAAAAAAATACTGAAAAAGAAAATAAATCAACTCTATAAACATAAATACTAGGAAACAAATTAAAACTGAATGAAATGTAAAGACGTTTAAAAGAGGAAAAATTGAGGAAAAGTTGAAATGGAAAACAAAATAAATTTAAAAATAAAAACTATACAGATTTATAAAGAATAAATAAAGAATAAAAGATAAAGAATTTTGAATGGTCCAAACGGTTTGTCCTCATTAGCACTAATTATTAACTTTATCCAGTTAACATTTGGTAAATCACTTAGTTGCTACTATAACTGCTGTTTTACTCTTAATGGGCTTTGTTTATGTTTCAGTAAAGTTGTGTTAATATTTTTGTAGCCAAACTAAATTAAAATTTATAGTTAAATTTCACTAGATTTTCAAAAGTTTCGCTTATTTCCTTCATATTCAAATGTCTATGTTGATAAATGCCAATCAGGATTAAATTACCAAGAGCATTCACAGCATGGTTATTTTATAATTAGCCATGGACACAAAACTTGATGATGACTAAACACTGAAAGAGCACCTCCTGTGTGCGCCATGTGCTAAATCGTCCAGTAATGCAGCTCAGCCATTGCAGTGTATCAGCTACCATAGACACACACTAACCCAGGGGTTCCCAACCTGGAGTCAGGACCCCACATGCGGTCACTTGATTTACAAATGGGGTAGAGAGAGAAACTCAAAATCTCCACTTTTATTTCATTCATTTATTTTAGCGATTAATACTAGAAACACCGAAGACGGATTTTGTGTGCTAATACTGTGAAATGTTACTGGGCGTCATGTTCAGACAAATTAATAAGGTATGTGTTATTTGTGTCTTTTTCTCTATCCTGACATGCAGCACTAGCATAGCTCCGCAATAAGAATGGACAGATTTTGCCATCCATCTACCTCCGCTAAATAAACTAAAAACTACTCTGTGGTTTTTTAGTAACCTATTTAGTAATGTCTTGGATAAGTTTGTTTTTCTGAGAGATGGCAAGCTGTATGAACACATAGACTATTGGGAGCAGCTAATGGTCCACATAAGTTGTAGGCCTGTGGTGCTGAAGCTCAGACATGTGGTCTCATGGGCAGGACTACAGAAAACAGTACCTAGGGTAGCAGATTTCACCTGCCATGGTACTACCTGGATATTGTAAGTCAGTAGCCTTTCAGAAATGATGCATCTGTTGGTGCTAATGCTGATCTAAAGATTCTTCAGTTGTGAGAATCTACCACCATAGAACAGTTCTGCCTCCCATGAGAATGTGAGCTGGTCCCAGTCATACTGGAAGTGGAGCAGCCCTACATTGAGGTACATAACAACAGTCTTAGAGGTGGCAGTGCAGGAAGCAAAACCAAAGCTACTTGGAGCTTTAAAGTTGGGTCCAGAAGCCTTAGTGGTTGGTTATTGTGTCTTATGGGTTGACTGTAAAGTCTGGCACTAAGAAGTCACCTTCTGTATCAGTCGTATCACCCTGGTTCGAAGAACGGCAAGCCTGACACCCTCTCGCGTCAGGATATTCTGCCACCCCGGTATCACCCGTGCCCAAGCACTTGTCCAACTCTTTTGGTGGCCCACCATGAGGAGCGACGTCCGGGAGTTTGTGGCCACCTGCCCTGTCTGTGCTCAGCAGATGATGTCCAAGGATTCCTCTGACCCCTGCCTGCACCCAAAAGACCCTGGCTGCACCTGTCTATGGACTTTGTCACGGGCCTTTCTCACTTCACAGGAAACACTGCCATACTTATCATGGTGGACCAGTTTTCCAAGTTGGCACATTTCATACTGCTGCCCAAGCTGCCCTCAGCCAAGGAAACTGCCCAGCTCCTAGTCCAACATGTCTTTCACCTCCACGGCCTGCCACCAACATCATGTCTGACCAGGATTGACCCCAGTTCACATGTCTCTGTAGAATTCACCCACAACTCACTTCCATCAGCTGCCAGGGGCCTCTCGCCAAGTCGCCTACGGGTAACAGCCCCCACTCTTCACCACACAGGAGTTGGAGGCTTCTGTACCCTCAGCCCTGGACTTTGTCAGGCAATACCGGCACACCTGGAGAAGAGCCTGCCTCACGTTGCTAAGGAGTTCCAGGAGCTACACCAAGTGGGCCATCTCAGAATCCTGCCCTACTGAGTTGGCCAAAGAGTGTGGCTATCAGCCAGGGACCTGCCTCTCAAGATGGCCTGCAGAAAACTGGCTCCTCACTTCGTGGGACCGTTCCCTATCTCCAAGGTGCTCAACCCTGTGGCCGTGCACCTTAAGCTATCCAGAGCTTTGTGGATCCACACCACGTTTCACATGTCCAAACTCAAGCCTGTCCAAGCCTGCTCGTTGGAACTGTTTGTACTTGGATTTCTGCCTGCCCCTTCGAATTTGTCTGCTTTCGGAGATTAGCCCTGCTTAGGTGCAGGTACTAAAGGAAATATGCAACACAATGGCTCATTCAGGCTCTTGTCTTCTCCCAGCTCAACAGTAGAAACTATCTGCCGACCAGCTTTTACTGTTAAACCACTGCACATGGTCCAAAATATGGTGGCACATTTTGCTATCAATTTGTATGCATGTTAGTCCCAGCACCATGCCACTCCACTGGCTTCCTGTATCAGCAATATGCATCAAGATCAAGTCCTTAAAGATAAATTATAGAGTTACTTTGGCCAGGGCTTTGTTTCATCCCAGTCAGTGTACAACCATCACATGGTCCTAAAGGTCTAAAAGTAACTAAGGTACTATTCAGACGAGATTAGATTTCCAGACGATGTACACATGCTCGTCACACTAACAATTCCATGCATACTGCACACACACCTCATTTTAATACAAACTGATTGTTTTGATCTTTATTATAAGCTATTGTTGTAAGGGACATGGCTGATCATTAATAGGTCACATGACCATATATCCATAAATATACTAATTACAGACTAAAATCCCAGATATACTTCAGTAATAATTACAGTACCCACCTCCCTGTGGAAAAATAATCCCATCCAAATTAGGTGTTACTCAGCAGGTTGAAATCTTAAAGGCTGCATCAATATGTGGCTCTGTAAGCAGGTTTTAAGGATACACACACAAGTGCATTAACACTAGCAGTGTGCTCATGTGTGTATTTCTTCTACAGATTTAATCTGGTGTGTATCTTTAATCTTGTGTTTTAATGGAATTTCTTAAACAAGGCACACACACACTTGAAGAAGTTCCTGTTTGTTAGTGTTTGACACTCTGGATGTTGAGAGTCAGAGGCAGTTAAAGTGTTACTGTAAACGTGATGTTCATCACTTCAGCTCAAGAACTGGAGACGCTAACATACTCTGGTAAGAACCTCTCTATCTGTAATAATAACAGTTTAGTTCACGAGACTCAGCTGGAAAATAGTAGATTTGATCTTAAGGTAAATAAAACTGTGTAATCTTACCAGTATCTGTTTGTTAGCTGCAGCAGGAGTGTTCACATGTTTTTTTAAACTTGAGATCTACTTTTTCCTGCACTACACCACTTATGGTGATCTACTGTCCAAAAATATATTTACATATAGGCCCCTTCTTCACCATGCTTCACTGGTGCTACAGTAGCTGATTTTTTACAGCTAGTTTTGTTTCTAAAAGCTGACATTTCAGTTCTATCACTGTATCTTTCTGAGTTCTGAGTTAGGACAGAGAATTCAAAGCTAAACATATTTGCTAACAGAGGAGCATGTATCAGTGACATGTTGAACAACCAGGCCATGCAGATTTGTCTGTACATGCAATGAAGATTGTGTTGTTGTAGTGTAACATGCAGGAAGTCCACCGTTTTTAATATTAACAACCTGGCTTCTGTGGTGAAGTGACACGTGGTACACCTTTAACCAAAATTCTGTACCTCAGCTCTGAGGCAGGAACAGGGGATTTGTGCCATGGGGATTAGTTACCTCTATACACCACTGTGACTACAATAGCTGACAATACCAAAAGAGAGATTTTTGCAGGATCAAGTTTTCGTGTGTAAAACTGTCCAGGTGAATGTTAATGCTGTAGAAAAGAGTTTGCAGGCAGCTACAAAGAAAAGAGAGAGTCATTGTGTTACACTCCTAATGCAGTGTGTTTATAATCCATCAGGTTATGTAGCTGTTGGAAACAAGAGAAATGACTCGAGGAGATTCTAATCATGGATGTAGCTTTAACGTAGCTACAGTGTGGAGTGATTTTTACCATGTAGCTTATAACATTATTAACTTATACAACAAATGGAGTTACTGCAATAGTATACACTTTTTGTGTGTGAGGCTCGGGCGTGGTGAGTGTGTGTGAGGCTCGGGCGTGGTGAGTGAGTGTGAGTGTGTGTGTGTGATGTTTGTCAGCCAATCAGAACACACTGTACTGCTCTCAGCCAATCAGAACACACTGTACTGCTGTCAGCCAATCAGAACACACCGTACTGCTCTCAGCCAATCAGAACACACCGTACTGCTCTCAGACAATCAGAACACACCGTACTGCTCTCAGCCAATCAGAACACACCGTACTGCTCTCAGCCAATCAGAACACACTGTACTGCTCTCAGCCAATCAGAACACACCGTACTGCTCTCAGCCAATCAGAACACACCGTACTGCTCTCAGACATTCAGAACACACCGTACTGCTCTCAGCCAATCAGAACACACCGTACTGCTCTCAGACAATCAGAGCACACTGTACTGCTCTCAGACAATCAGAACTCACCATACTGCTCTCAGCCAATCAGAACACACCGTACTGCTCTCAGCCAATCAGAACACACCGTACTGCTCTCAGCCAATCAGAACACACCGTACTGCTCTCAGCCAATCAGAACACACCGTACTGCTCTCAGCCAATCAGAACACACTGTACTGCTATCAGCCAATCAGAACACACCGTACTGCTCTCAGCCAATCAGAACACACCGTACTGCTCTCAGCCAATCAGAACACACCGTACTGCTCTCAGACAATCAGAACACACCGTACTGCTCTCAGACAATCAGAACACACTGTACTGCTCTCAGACAATCGGAACACACCGTACTGCTCTCAGACAATCAGAACACACTGTCCTGCACTCAGCCAATCAGAACACACCGTACTGCTCTCAGCCAATCAGAACACACTGTACTGCTCTCAGCCAATCAGAACACACCGTACTGCTCTCAGCCAATCAGAACACACAGGACTGCTCTCAGCCAATTAGAGCACACCGTACTGCTCTCAGACAATCAGAACACACTGTACTGCTCTCAGCCAATCAGAACACACCGTACTGCTCTCAGCCAATTAGAATATAGTTTACTGCTCTCAGCCAATCACAACACACCATACTGCTCTCAGCCAATCAGAACACACCGTACTGCTCTCAGCCAATTAGAGCTTACTGTGCTGCTCTCAGCCAATCAGAATATAGTTTACTGCTCTCAGCCAATCACAACACACCATACTGCTCTCAGCCAATCAGAACACACTGTACTGCTCTCAGCCAATCAGAACACACCGTACTGCTCTCAGCCAATCAGAGCACAGCGCACTGAGCTGATAGTGATGAGTGATGAGATGATTTAAATATAATTTGAGAAAAACTGGATTAGTGATAACTGCTGAAAGATAAACAGGTCTTGGTCATGCATTTTAAGTTGAGACCTTCAGTAAACTTCCTTAAAGTCCCCCTCCCACTAAAGTCCTCTTCCCCGAGGACAAAGTCTTCCAACCCTGTGAGGGTGAATCTGTTTGCTGCATCTAAAGCCTGTCCCAGGAGAAGGGCCTGGAGATGTGGGTGTGTTCTGTGCCCTTTCTGCTCTGACCATGCTGTTCTGGGAAACTGGAGTCCCGTCCCAAACTCCCTCTCACTCGGGTCGAACAGTACCAAGCAAGACAGAGTGCTAAGTGAAGAGCTCTTTTCCATCACCCCGAGCATTCGCCGGTGCTAACGGATCAGACTGCGTATGAAAATTGTAATACCTGTGGGAGAATGCAGAGTATGGGCGTGGCCATGTTTATTTACGGTAGCACCGGGGCTGCCGTTTTCACGTCCTCATTCTGTCCCCGGCTTTGAACGAGGCTTTGTTACACCCCGAGCACAGTGTGTTTATAATGCAGCAGGTTATGGGGCTTTTTCACACTTCCTACAGTAAACTGCAGCAGTATACACGTTTAGTGTTTGAGCTTTGGGCAGGGTGAGTGTGAGAGGATGGGGTGTGTGTGTGTGTGCGTGTGTGTGTGTGTGTGTGTGTGTGTGCTTGTCAGCATGTCGTGTGATGACACTTCAGTTCAGGCATAACAGACTCAGTGTGTTTTCACATGTAGTTCTTTTTAAACAAACCATATTGTGTGTGTGTGTGTGTGTGTGTGTGTGTGTTAGTCTCTTCTCCAGGTGATCTTTCCTGAACATAGAGATGAAATCAGCAGAGAAACTCATCATCATCGTTTGTTTTCTGTTTCGAGGTTTGTGTAGAATTTATATTTAATGTGTGACCTGATAACGTAAGTGTGTTAAACTCAGGCAGTAACTGAATCAGTTTGGTGTGATTCTGTAACACAACTGCAGTTTGGAGTAAATATTTCTACACACTTTAGATAAATGCTGTGTGTGTGTGTGTTACTGTAGTAATTTTGTGTTGTGTTACTGTATTAATGATTTTATGCTGTGTGTGTGTGTGTTACTGTAGTAATGATTTTGTGGTGTGTGTGTTACTGTAATAATGATTTTGTGTTGTGTGTGTGTTACTGTAATAATGATTTTGTGGTGTGTGTGTTACTGTAATAATGATTTTGTGGTGTGTGTTACTGTAATAATGATTTTGTGTTGTGTGTGTTACTGTAGCAATGGTTATGTGTGTGTTTGTGTGTGTGTGTGTGTTACTGTAGTAATGATTTTGTGTGTGTGTGTGTTACTGTAGTAATGATTGTGTGGTGTGTGTTACTGTAGTAATGATTGTGTGTGTTGTGTGTGTGTGTCTGCAGGTGTTTTGTGTAGAGAATTCTCCATCAGTCTACCACAGAGTGTAGAAGCTCTGAGAGGACTCTGTGTTCTCATACCCTGTAGTTTTGAGATTAAAGAAGAATATGATGCAGACCTCAAGACAGATCTTACAGGAATCTGGAATAAAGACGATGCTTACAAAAACAAAGTCTTTAACTCTAACGTAACTAAAGAGAACAAGATTGAAGGGGAAATTATAGGAGACCTCCACATGAAGAACTGCACCACCATCTTCTACAACATCAGTGAGAGAGACAGTGGAGAATATTACTTTAGAATAGAAACTTCAGGAAGACTGAAAGAGACGTATAAATCTTCATCAGTAGATATAAGAGTGCGAGGTGAGAGCTGCAGCAGTGTGTGTGTACAGTGTAACTGTAATTACACTAATG
This sequence comes from Pangasianodon hypophthalmus, assembly GCF_027358585.1. NCBI lineage: Eukaryota > Metazoa > Chordata > Actinopteri > Siluriformes > Pangasiidae > Pangasianodon > Pangasianodon hypophthalmus. Next base: position 341,174 of record NC_069727.1, read on the forward strand.
ATGCACTGGAACACATTTAAAACTCATCTCTAATGTGATACTGTGTGTTTATCTCAGACTCTCCAATCAGCCCCTCAATAACACTGTATAAGGAGGATCAGGGGAAGGTGGAGGACCAAAATGAGGTGGTGGAGGGAACTTCAGTGAGTCTCATTTGCTCTGCTCCAGCTCCTCCATGTCTCTTAAAGCCACCCACTTTTACATGGAACTTCCTGCCTGAGGAGAGAAGACAGGAGCAGAACCACAACACCAGCTTCAGTTCCTCTCAGCTGAACTTCAGCGCTACTCACCTGCATCATGGAGTCGATTTCACCTGCACTGCCACCTACCAGCTCCAGAACAAGAACAAATCAGCACAGAGCTCTTTTAGACTACATGTTCTGTGTAAGTGCTGATTAATTCACATTCACTACACTTTTAATGATTCATGGAGTCTCCTAAATCCTGTTCTTCCTCCTTTAGATGCTCCTAGAAACACGTCAGTATCAGCGTCTCCATCTGCTTCAGTGCTTTTGGGCAGTTCAGTGTCTCTGAATTGCAGCAGTGATGCAAACCCAGCAGTGCTGAACTACACCTGGTACAGAGAGAACGGAGGGCAGATAGGAACCGGAAACCATCTCACCATCAACACGACTGATTCTACACAGAGTGGTTTATACTACTGTAGAGCTCAAAACCAGCTCGGAGATCAGAACTCATCTGTGTACCTGGATGTTCAGCGTGAGTACAGTGCTGGAGTATTGTTAGTGCTAAGTCACACAGCAACATGGATTTAGGGTTGTAAAATTTGAAGAAACTTAACTAGTTTGTTCTTGGCCATGTCTTTAGTCTTTAGCGACACTGCTCTAGGACTCAAGCCTTGTTTTGGACATTATATATGGATATGAGACAAGAAATTAGGGCTTCAACTTTTATTTCCTGGTTTTTACATCTAGACGTGTTAAACAACATAAACAGAACCTTTTGTATCAGACCACCTAATTGTTAGGGGAGCAAAAGTATAGGAACAGATAGTCTTAGAGTAAATGAAAGTAAATAACAGTTAATATTTGGGTGCATATCCCTTGCTTGCAATAACTGCCTCATGCCAATGACCCACTGACATCACCACACTGTTGCTTTCTTCTTTTGTGATGCTTTTCCAGGCTTGTAGTGCAGCTTCTTTCAGTTGTAGTTATTTTTCGGGGGTTTCTCCCTTCAGTCTCCTCTTCAGGAGGTGAAATGCTGCTCAGTTGGGTTAAGGTCTGCTGATGGACTCGGCCAGTCTAAAACCTTCCACTTTTCCCCTGATGAAGTGCTTTGTTGTGTGGCAATGTGTTTTGGGTCGTTGTCTTGCTGCATGATGAAGTTCCTCCCAATTAGATTGGTTGGTTGAAAGATTGGTGAGTCTGTTCCAGAAGCAGCCATGCGAGCCCATGCCATGACACTACCTCCACCATGCTTCACCCATGAGCTCGTATGTTTCGGATCATGAGCAGATCCTTTCTTTCTCCACACTTTGGCCTTTCCATCACTTTGGTAGAGGTTAATCTTGGTTCCAGATCTTTTGTGGCTCATCTCTGTATTTCTCTGTGAATTCCTGTCTGGCCTTCTGATGTTACTGCTGATGAGAGGTTTGCATCTTGTGTTATAGCCTCTATATTTCTGCTCTCGAAGTCTTCTTTGAATGGTGGACATGGATTGTGATACCTTCACCCTGCCCTATGGAGGTTGTTGGTGATGTCACTAACTGTTGCTTTCTGGTTTTTCTTCACAGCTCTCACTGTTTCTGTCGTCAGCTGCTGTTGTTTCCTTGGCTGACCTGTTCCATGTCTAGTTGTTAGTACACCACTGGTTTTTTTCTTTTTCCGGACATTCCACATTGTTGTATTGGCTATTCCCAATGCTTGTGCAATGGCTCTGATTGATTTTCCCTCTTTTCTCAGCTTCATAATGGCTTTTGTGTGTGTGTGTTACTGGAGTAATGATTTTGTGTGTGTGTGTGTTACTGTAGTAATGATGTGTGTGTGTTACTGTAGTAATGATGTTGTGTGTGTTACTGTAGTAATGATGTTGTGTTGTGTGTGTTACTGTAGTAATGATTTTGTGTGTGTGTGTTACTGTAGTAATGATTTTGTGTGTGTGTGTTACTGTAATAATGATTTTGTCTTGTGTGTGTGTTACTGTAGTAATGGTGTGTTGTGTGTGTTACTGTAGTAATGATTTTGTGGTGTGTGTGTGTTACTGTAGTAATAATTTTGTGTGTGTGTGTTACTGTAGTAATGATTTTGTGTGTGTGTTACTGTAGTAATGATTTTGTGGTGTGTGTTACTGTAGTAATGATTTTGTGTGTGTGTTACTGTAGTAATGATTTTGTGTGTGTGTTACTGTAGTAATGATGTTGTGTTGTGTGTTACTGTAGTAATGATTTTGTGGTGTGTGTTACTGTAGTAATGATTTTGTGTGTGTGTTACTGTAGTAATGATTTTGTGTGTGTGTGTTACTGTAGTAATGATTTTGTGTGTGTGTTACTGTAGTAATGATTTTGTGGTGTGTGTTACTGCACTAATGATTTTGTGTTGTGTGTGTTACTGTAGTAATGATTTTGTGGTGTGTGTGTGTTACTGTAGTAATGATTTTGTTGTGTGTGTGTGTGTTACTGTAGTAATGATGTTGTGTTGTGTGTGTTACTGTAGTAATGATTTTGTGGTGTGTGTGTGTTACTGTAGTAATGATGTTGTGTCGTGTGTGTTACTGTAGTAATGATTTTGTGTTGTGTGTGTTACTGTAGTAATGATTTTGTGGTGTGTGTGTGTTACTGTAGTAATGATTTTGTGTGTGTGTATTACTGTAGTAATGATTTTGTGGGCTGTGTGTGTTACTGTAGTAATGATTTTGTGGTGTGTGTGTGTTACTGTAGTAATGATTTTGTGGTGAGTGTGTGTTACTTGAGTAATGATTTTGTGTGTGTGTGTTACTGTAGTAATGATTTTGTGGTGTGTGTGTGTTACTGTAATAATGATTTTGTGTGTGTGTGTGTGTTACTGTAGTAATGATTTTGTGGTGTGTGTGTGTTACTGTAATAATGATTTTGTGTGTGTGTGTGTTACTGTAGTAATGATTTTGTGTTGTGTGTTACTGTAATAATGATTTTGTGGTGTGTGTTACTGTAGTAATGGTTTTGTGTGTGTGTGTGTGTGTGTGTTGTGTGTGTGTGTCTGCAGGTGTTTTGTGTAGAGAATTCTCCATCAGTCTACCACAGAGTGTAGAAGCTCTGAGAGGACTCTGTGTTCTCATACCCTGCAGTTTTGAGATTAAAGAAGAATATGATGCAGACCTCAAGACAGCTCTTACAGGAATCTGGAATAAAGACGACCCTTACAAAAACAAAGTCTTTAACTCTAAAGAAACTAAAGAGAACAAGATTGAAGGGGAAATTATAGGAGACCTCCGCATGAAGAACTGCACCACCATCTTCTACAACATCAGACAGAGTGACAGTGGAAGATATTACTTTAGAATAGAAACTTCAGGAAGACTGAAAGAGACGTATAAATCTTCATCAGTAGATATAAGAGTGCGAGGTGAGAGCTGCAGCAGTGTGTGTGTACAGTGTAACTGTAATTACACTAATGATGCACTGGAACACATTTAAAACTCATCTCTAATGTGATACTGTGTGTTTATCTCAGACTCTCCAATCAGCCCCTCAATAACACTGTATAAGGAGGATCAGGGGAAGGTGGAGGACCAAAATGAGGTGGTGGAGGGAACTTCAGTGAGTCTCATTTGCTCTGCTCCAGCTCCTCCATGTCTCTTAAAGCCACCCACTTTTACATGGAACTTCCTGTCTGAGGAGAGAAGACAGGAGCAGAACCACAACACCAGCTTCAGTTCCTCTCAGCTGAACTTCAGCGCTACTCACCTGCATCATGGAGTCGATTTCACCTGCACTGCCACCTACCAGCTCCAGAACAAGACCAAATCAGCACAGAGCTCTTTTAGACTACATGTTCTGTGTAAGTGCTGATTAATTCACATTCACTACACTTTTAATGATTCATGGAGTCTCCTAAATCCTGTTCTTCCTCCTTTAGATGCTCCTAGAAGCACGTCAGTATCAGCGTCTCCATCTGCTTCAGTGCTTTTGGGCAGTTCAGTGTCTCTGAATTGCAGCAGTGATGCAAACCCAGCAGTGCTGAACTACACCTGGTACAGAGAGAACGGAGAGCAGATAGGAACCGGAAACCATCTCACCATCAACACGACTGATTCTACACAGAGTGGTTTATACTACTGTAGAGCTAAAAACCAGCTCGGAGATCACAACTCATCTGTGTACCTGGACGTTCAGTGTGAGTACAGTGCTGGAGTATTGTTAGTGCTAAGTCACACAGCAACATGGATTTAGGGTTGTAAAATTTGAAGAAACTTAACTAGTTTGTTCTTTGCCATGTCTTTAGTCTTTAGCGACACTGCTGTAGGACTCAAGCCTTGTTTTGGACATTATATATACACATTCCCCTCTGAAACTATTGGAACGACAAGGTCAATTAATTTGTTTGTGTTATACACCAAAGACATTTGGGTTTGAGATCAAAAGATGGATATGAGACGAGAATTTAGGATTTCAGCTTTTATTTCCTGGTATGTACATCTAGACGTGTTAAACAACATAAAACGTAGAACCTTTTGCAGAGGTGGGTAGAGTATCCAAAATCTGTACTCAAGTAAAAATACAAGTACTTATGGAAATATTTACTCAAGTAAAAGTAAAAGTAACAATCTTAATAGTTACTTGAGTAAGAGTAAAAAAGTATCCGATGAAAAAACTACTCAAGTAGCTAGTTACTAGTTAGAGCTTTCACACACCTCTCCTTGAAAGTCTCTTTGTTCTGCTAATATAAAACCTAGGTTGAAGTAAAGTAGCCTCTCAGTCCTGTGATGGGCACATTAACATCACATAACCTGTCATTTGCAATAAAATCTCAAACACACCCAGATGTTTTTCTAACAGTTAACTCTGTCTTTATTTTCACATTCACAACACAAACTTGTCAGCATCTGCATTTAACCTAGCTAACAGAGAACAAAAGACAGGGTGTGTGAGCAGAGTGTGTGTTTGTTATTATGTTTGTGTACGAACTTGTTTATGTGTGTTTGCGCTTCAGTATGTGAATGTTTATTTGGTCATATGTTCTTTCTTGAACAATCAGTTTTACAGAATTTGACTGTTGAACTTGCATGGCTAAAAAGTCTCTCACAGGCTGCAGATGCTGGGATGGATGTGTTTACTTTTAGAGACAAATTCCTGACTTGTGGAAAGGAGTGTAACAGATCCATACCTCCAGCTGATGAACATGAAAGGTATCTCTCCAGCTCTCCTGTCTCTGAGTGCCCTGTGTTCATGGATGTGAAGAAGTCCTCTTCATCTGAAGGGCTGCTGTAGCAGAGGGCATCATTTTCCACGCTGATCTCCAGTTGATCTTTTATGTAGTCTAGTCCTGTGCCAAGACAGCTTTACACACTTTACCTGCATAATCCTACATTTTACAATATATTTCCTATATTTTATTCACACTATTCACACCACCAGTCCAGACCTTAGAACTTATTAAATTGCAACTCACCACTAATAAAACAGAAACAGAGAGAAGGTCTTATCTCAAAATCAAATAAATAACATTTGAATTGACATGAACTGACAGATACATTACCTGTTGTCAAGATGCTTTGGTCTGTTGTCCAGGCAGTTCCGAACTTTGGAAGCAGTATAGCTGCAGCAATAAGCTCTGGTTCCTTCATGACCTCTCCAAAACGTAAGGAGGGGTTGACAGACTTTACAGGTTGACTCCAGCCTCTTCAGCTTGTCCTGCAGTTGATGAAGTGTTGGCAGCAGAAAACCCATATGAACTGATGATTCCCCTTGGAGTAGGTTGAGGGCCATTGCAACTGGCTTCATTACAGTAGCATACTCAGCCAAAAATCCCAATTCAGCTGTATTCAGCCTGTACCATAAAAGACAAATGGTTAATAATAATAATAAATGTAGATCAGCTGTGTCATAATGTACACTCCCACCAAACCACCAAATCCTACCCGGTCTTACAACTTACATTTTTATCTTTAATGCTGTGCATACGTTTCGGATTGCTTGTTCTCCTTGTTCCCTCTGGATACGCACCAACCTTTCTACAGCAAGAAACAGTGAGTTCCAACGTGTCTGATTGGGTCGCAGAAATTGCAGTTTGCACTCACGTTCCACAGTTTCAAAAGCCAAGGCTGACCTGCTGGTTTTGTTCCACAGTGCACTGCATTTCACAAAAGCTGACCGTGATAGTCTTTTATATATATATCACTTCCAGATTCTGCCGCTGAAGCATCAACAGTAGCAACAAGATTAAGTAGATGGCATGCACATTTTTGATGTCTGGGAAGTTGGTATTCCAGGCCACAGTCCTCATCTAAAATGCCACAAAGGTCTTGGTACTCCACCTCCGATTCACTTTCGTCAGATTCATCCTCAAGTATGAAGTCTCCCTCCTCCTGTGCATCCTGAGCATCATTTTCTTTCTTTCTTTCTCCTCCCCATATATTCGAAAGGCCTTCAGAAAGTTTGAGCCACTATCTGTAGTCGTCCTTGTAATCTTTCCTCTGATTTTGTACTCTACATGTATTTCCTCTAAAGCAGCAGCAATTACATCGAATGTATGTGATCCTGTCATTCGTCTACAAGCCAAGGCTGCTGAACATCTCTCTAAAGGAAAAACCCCCAAGTAACTGCGCTGCCTGGCTGACCAGCAGTCTGCAGTTGTAGCAACGTACTCAGCATTGTTTAATTTTTGGACAAGTGCACTTTTCATATTTTCTAATGTATCCTGCGTTTTGAGACGCAGCATTTTTCTCGTCATGACTGTGCACTGAGATTGCAAGGTTTCTATAATTTTCCTAAATGATGGTAATTCTACAATAGAAAATGGCTGGTTTCCTTCACAGACAAAATTGATCAGCAGCTTGTCAATCACTGCCTGTGTTACCTTCGTTGCAGGGCTAGAAATCGCACTCATGATCTTTGGATTCTTTTTTGAACGAGGTTCATCAACCGTGACTGAGTCTGATCCTCGTTTTCTTGACTCGATTAGTTCTTCATAAACCTTCAGCTTGTTCGGGTGAATCCTCTGATGAAATAATAATATATGCATATTAGGTTACGTTTGGTTTTATTATACATTATAACTTGAATCACCAATTAATTGGTAATTATGCAACCACAGGCACTTTGCACAAATAGCAGTAAGTAAAAATAATAGGAAAAATAGGCTTTATATATATATAATGTGTGTGTATGTGTGTGATTAATGGTTAAACGGTGTGAATGAGTAATGTGCTAGGCTAACCAGCTCTTCCTTTTAAGAGCAGTTCCTTTAAAAACATACTTTATTCTTACATTTTATAAGTACATTGTTTAGGTAGGAATAAAATAAAATACAATCCCGTTTTTATTTTGTATGTATGTTCTACACTTTAGTGAGGTGTCCGGATTTGTGTATAAATGCAAGACGTCACAGTATGCTGTTCAATTTATTTCGTTTTGTGGAAAATGGATATGAAAATGTGCAGACGTTTAGAATGAACGTTTGTTCATGAACGTGTGTTGTTTGTAGGGTTCAACAGATATTTGTCATTGCTTGCACGAGAGCGCATATGAGGAAAAACATTCGGACAGTGTGTGAAATGTGGTATTACAATAAGGTCAAAGTGCCCATAGTTACCAAATTACCATTAATAGGGTTCAGATAGGCATAAACCCGCTACATGTTTTTTCAGGTTGGAGCTGGAATTCTTGTACGCTGCGAGGTCAGTTCGTTTTAGTGCACACAGCATGCATCGCATTATGAAACTATTCTTTTTGACATCTTGGAGTGAAAACATAGACTGAACCTGATGCCACGGGTGATCTGCCTCTGATAACTCGCACACGTCTTCTGCTTCAGCCATCATCTTCCACCTAAACGCGCGCTAAACGTAAGCGGGAGATGCCTAGCAGCCTCTCGTGAAGCAGCCTCTCCAGCGTCTCGCGAAACTTGCGAACAAGTCATATAAACTAATTATTTAAAAAATCTCATATTTATTACCATTTGACAGTAACGGAGGAACGCCACCAAATGTAGCGAAGTAAAAGTAAAGTTTTTCACTACAAATGTACTTGAGTAAAAGTACACATCTTTAAATCTACTCTAAAAGCTCAAGTTACCCAAAAAATTTACTGAAGTAAATGTAACGAAGTAAATGTAATTCGTTACTACCCACCTCTGACCTTTTGTATCAGACCACCCAATTTTCAGGCGAGCAAAAGTATAGGAACAGAAAGTTTTAAAGTAAATGAAAGTAAATAACAGTTAATATTTGGCTTGTAGTGCAGCTTCTTTCAGTTGTTATTATTTTTCGGGGGTTTCTCCCTTCAGTCTCCTCTTCAGGAGGTGAAATGCAGCTCAGTTGGGTTAAGGTCTGCTGATGGACTTGGCCAGTCTAAAACCTTCCACTTTTCCCCTGATGAAGTTCTTTTTTGCAGCTCTCTCACAGCTCTCTCACAATGTTTCTGTCATCAGCTGCTGTTGTTTCCTTGGCCGACCTGTTCCATGTCTAGTTGTTAGTACACCACTGGTTTCTTTCTTTTTCAGGATATTCCAAATTATTGTATTGGCTATTCCCAATGCTTGTGCAATGGCTCTGATTGATTTTCCTTCTTTTCTCAGCTTCAAAATGGCTTGCTTTTCTCCCATAGACAGCTCTCTGGTCTTTATGCTGGTTTATCCTTTCTGTTACATTCTGGGGTATGTCTGCGTGTTTTTTGTGTTTTGTTCTCTCCCCCTTTTCTTTCACCCTCCCTCTCTTTCTCTCTCTCTGCAGCGGTCGCCCCATTGGATAACGTTCCTGTCTCAATTAACCCCGCTGATGTCATCGGCCGTGACATCCAATCAACCTCTGACCCCGCCTATTTAAAACCCGCTGACATTAATTCATGAGAAGTCGTTGTTGTCCTGGTTGTGTAAAACTAAAACGCTGTTGTGTCTCTGTTTGTTCTGTGTAAAGTTACGCTGCCTTACTTGTGCTTTGTCCTTGTATGTCAATTGTTCCATGTTTCCCCGCTTTGTGCTAGTCACGTGTTTGTATGGTTAATTTGTTGTTCGTTACCCTAGTTGTGACTCTGTTAGTGTTGGGGAAAAGGGGACAGGTAAGTACGTCACGTGACATACATGGTGCAGCACGCAGGAGGTCCGTTTTTGTATTGGACACACTAGGTTAGGAGCGAGCACCACCCTCTGTACTTTTGGTTTGGCTAGTTAGTGTAGGTAGTTAGAGCGTCCTGGACGCTGAAGATTTATTTTCTATCTTTTGTTGTAGTTAGCTTAGAGGGCTAAAATAGGTAGACTTGTTTTGTTTTGTTCATTTCTTTGCTTTGGTGCCGCTCGCGTCCCTTTTTCCCCTTTGCTGTCCTGTTCAGTGTTACTGTAAATAGTTTGTAAATATTACCACTCTCACCCGGCACTACACACTTTACCACTTGTATATAGATAAATAAATCACTTGGATTGTTTTGCACTACTGGTTACTGGTCCTTGATTACCCACACACCACTCATATTTTTAATAATCAAATAAGTGTTATTCCCCACATACCCCTAGACTAATTGGGGTTGTGACACTTTTTAACAACAAATGCAGTCTTCACAGGAGAAACCCAGGGCTCAAACCAAGAGTAGACATTCAGAGATATTAATTCTTTAAGCAATCAATCTAACAGGGCAACAAGAAACACCTGTCAGTCACATGGTCCAATATTTTTGTACACTTGAAAAATGGGTGGGTTCAAACAAAAGGTGCGATATTCTGAGTTCTTTAATACACCTCGATGTAAATATCAGGAAATGAAAGGTGAAATTCTGATCTGTCGTCTCATATTCATCTTTTGATCTCAAACCCAAATGTTTTCAATGTATAAAAAAAATCCAATAAAATAAAATTCAAAAACAATAGAATTGGCCTTGCAAATCCAATACTATATATATATATATATGTTATGAAGCATTGCCAGCATGCTAACCAAACAAACATTAGCTACCTCATTTTGCTAATACAATGCTGTTCTCCTGCCACAACAGCAAACACTTAAAGAACAGACACCATTTATGACACAACATATTGTTTTAATCTAGTGCCAGAAATATATTTTGGTGTCACTGAAGTTTGAGGCACTGCTATAGTTCTGAAAATTGTGAAAAATAATTTAAAGTTTAAGGAAACCCAAAAGCCATTAGGAACTATTTTGAGAATGGGACAGATAAAGACCCAAAGGTCAGATTATACTGAAGTTGCTCTACTATCACACCTCTACCACAGCCTCCTGTTCTTCCTCCTTTAGATGCTCCTAGAAGCACGTCAGTATCAGCGTCTCCATCTGCTCCAGTGCTTTTGGGCAGTTCAGTGTCTCTGAATTGCAGCAGTGATGCAAACCCAGCAGTGCTGAACTACACCTGGTACAGAGAGAACGGAGAGCAGATAGGAACCGGAAACCATCTCACCATCAACACGACTGATTCTACACAGAGTGGTTTATACTACTGTAGAGCTAAAAACCAGCTCGGAGATCAGAACTCATCTGTGTACCTGGATGTTCAGCGTGAGTACAGTGCTGGAGTATTGTTAGTGCTAAGTCACACAGCAACATGGATTTAGGGTTGTAAAATTTGAAGAAACTTAACTATTTTTTTCTTGGCCATGTCTTTAGTCTTTAGCGACACTGCTGTAGGACTCAAGCCTTGTTTTGGACATTATATATACACATTCCCCTCCGAAACTATTGGAACGACAAGGCCAATTAATTTGTTTGTGTTATACACCAAAGACATTTGGGTTTGAGATCAAAAGATGGGTATGAGACTAGAATTTAGGATATCAGCTTTTATTTTCTTTTACATCTAGATGTGTTAAACAACACAAAACAGAACCTTTTGTATCAGACCACCTAATTTTTAGGTGGGCAAAAGTATAGGAACAGATAGTCTTAGAGTAAATGAAAGTAAATAACAGTTAATATTTGGGTGCATATCCCTTGCTTGCAATAACTGCCTCATGCCAATGACCCACTGACATCACCACACTGTTGCTTTCTTCTTTTGTGATGCTTTTCCAGGCTTGTAGCAGCAGCTTCTTTCAGCTGTAGTTATTTTTCGGGGGTTTCTCCCTTCAGTCTCCTCTTCAGGAGGTGAAATGCTGCTCAGTGGGGTTAAGGTCTGCTGATGGACTCGGCCAGTCTAAAATCTTCCACTTTTCCCCTGATGAAGTCCTTTGTTGTGTTGCAGTGTGTTTTGGGTCATTGTCTTGCTGCATGATGAAGTTCCTCCCAATTAGATTGGATTCATTTCTCCGTAAATTGGCAGATAGAATGTTTCTGTAGGTTTCTGACTTCATTCTGCTGCTACCATCATGAGCTCCATCATCAGTAAAGATTAGTGAGTCTGTTCCAGAAGCAGCCATGCAAGCCCAAGCCATGACACTACCTCCACCATGCTTGACCCATGAGCTCGTATGTTTTGGATCTTGAACAGACCCATTCTTTCTCCACACTTTGGCCTTTCCATCACTTTGGTAGAGGTTAATCTTGGTTCCAGATCTTTTGTGGCTCATCTCTGTATTTCTCTGTGAATTCCGTTCTGGCCTTCTGATCTTACTGCTGGTGAGAGGTTTGCATCTTGTGGTACGGCCTCTATATTTCTGCTCTCGAAGTCTTCATTGAATGGTGGACATGGATTGTGATACCTTCACCCTGCCCTATGGAGGTTGTTGGTGATGTCACTAACTGTTGCTTTCTGGTTTTTCTTCACAGCTCTCTCACAATGTTTCTGTCATCAGCTGCTGTTGTTTTCCTTGGCTGACCTGTTCCATGTCTAGTTGTTAGTACACCACTGGTTTCTTTCTTTTTCAGGATATTCCAAATTATTGTATTGGCTATTCCCAATGCTTGTGCAATGGCTCTGATTGATTTTCCTTCTTTTCTCAGCTTCAAAATGGCTTGCTTTTCTCCCATAGACAGCTCTCTGGTCTTCATGTTGGTTTATCCTTTTTAACAACAAATGCAGTCTTCACAGGAGAAACCCAGGGTTCAAACCAAGAGTAGACATTCAGAGATATTAATTCTTTAAACAATCAATCTAACAGGGCAACAAGAAACACCTGTCAGTCACATGTTCCAATATTTTTGATCACTTCAAAAATGGGTGGGTTCAAACAAAAGGTGCCATGTTCTAAGTTCTTTAATACACCTAGATGTAAATATCAGGAAATGAAAGCTGAAATTCTGATCTGTCGTCTCATATTCATGTTTAGATCTCAAACCCAAATGTTTTCAATGTATAAAAAAAATAAAATAAAATTCAAAAACAATAGAATTGGCCTTGCAAATCCAATACTATATATATATATATATATATATATATATATATATATATATATATATATATATATATATATATATATATATATATATTATGAAGCATTGCCAGCATGCTAACCAAACAAACATTAGCTACCTCATTTTGCTAATACAATGCTGTTCTCCTGCCACAACAGCAAACACTTAAAGAACAGACACCATTTATGACACAACACATTGTTTTAATCTAGTGCCAGAAATATATTTTGGTGTCACTGAAGTTTGAGGCACTGCTATAGTTCTGAAAATTGTGAAAAATAATTTAAAGTTTAAGGAAACCCAAAAGCCATTAGGAACTATTTTGAGAATGGGACAGAAAGGTCAGTTTATACTGAAGTTGCTCTACTATCACACTTCTACCACAGCCTCCTGTTCTTCCTCCTTTAGATGCTCCTAGAAACACGTCAGTATCAGCATCTCCATCTGCTTCAGTGCTTTTGGGCAGTTCAGTATCTCTGAATTGCAGCAGTGATGCAAACCCAGCAGTGCTGAACTACACCTGGTACAGAGAGAACGTGAAGATAGGAACCGGAAACCATCTCACCATCAACATGACTGATTCTACACAGAGTGGTTTATACTACTGTAGAGCTAAAAACCAGCTCGGAGATCACAACTCATCTGTGTACCTGGATGTTCAGCGTGAGTACAGTGCTGGAGTATTGTTAGTGCTAAGTCACACAGCAACATGGATTTAGGGTTGTAAAATTTTGAAGAAACTTAACTATTTTTTTCTTGGCCATGTCTTTAGTCTTTAGCGACACTGCTGTAGGACTCAAGCCTTGTTTTGGACATTATATACAGTCCCCTCCGAAACTATTGGAACGACAAGGCCAATTAATTTGTTTGTGTTATACACCAAAGACATTTGGGTTTGAGATCAAAAGATGGGTATGAGACTAGACTTTAGGATTTCAGCTTTTATTTCCTTTTACATCTAGATGAGTTAAACACAAAACAGAACCTTTTGTATCAGACCACCTAATTTTTAGGCGAGCACAAGTATAGGAACAGATAGTCTTAGAGTAAATGAAAGTAAATAACAGTTAATATTTGGGTGCATATCCCTTGCTTGCAATAACTGCCTCATGCCAATGACCCACTGACATCACCACACTGTTGCTTTCTTCTTTTGTGATGCTTTTCCAGGCTTGTAGCGTAGCTTCTTTAAGTTGTAGTTATTTTTCGGGGGTTTCTCCCTTCAGTCTCCTCTTCAGGAGATGAAATGCTGCTCAGTGGGGTTAAGGTCTGCTGATGGACTCGGCCAGTCTAAAATCTTCCACTTTTCCCCTGATAAAGTCCTTTGTTGTGTGGCAGTGTGTTTTGGGTCGTTGTCTTGCTGCATGATGAAGTTCCTCCCAATTAGGTTGGATTAATTTCTCCGTAAATTGGCAGACAGAATGTTTCTGTAGGTTTCTGAATTCATTCTGCTGCTACCATCATGAGTGCCATCATCAGTAAAGATTAGTGACAACAGATGACGCCATCACCACCATCCTCCATCTGACCCTCGCCCACCTGGACAATAAAGACACATATGTTCGAATGCTGTTCATAGACTTCAGTTCAGCATTCAACACAATCATTCCTCAGCACCTCGTTGGAAAGCTGAACCTGCTGGGCCTGAACACCTCCCTCTGTAACTGGATCCTGGACTTCCTGACTGGGAGACCTCTGTCAGTCCGGATCGGGAGCAGCATCTCCAACACCACCACACTGAGCACTGGGGCCCCACAGGACTCTGTGCTCAGTCCACTGCTGTTCACTCTGCTGACTCACGACCGTGGTGGGTCTCATCAGCAAGAACGACGAGTCAGCATACAGACAGGAGGTGCAGTGGCTAACGGACTGGTGCAGAGCTAACAACCTGTCCCTGAATGTGGACAAAACTAAAGAGATGGTTGTTGACTTCAGAAGTGCACAGAATGACCACTCTCCACTGAACATCGGCAGCTCCTCCATGGAGATCGTCAAGAGCACCAAGTTTCTTGGTGTTCAGCTGGCAGAGAACCTCACCTGGTCGCTCTACATCAGTTCCATAACGAAGAAAGCCCAGCAGCGCCTGTACTTTCTGCGAAGACTGAGGAAAGCCCATCTCCCACCCCCCCATCCTCACCATGTTCTACAGAGGGACTATCGAGAGCATCCTGAGCAGCTGCATCACTGCCTGGTTTGGGAATTGCACCATCTCGGATCGCAAGACCCTGCAGCAGATAGTGAGGACAGCTGAGAAGATCATCGGGGTCTCTCTTCCCTCCATCACAGACATTTACACCTCTCGCTGCATCCGCAAAGCCACCAGCATTGTGGACGACCCCAAACACCCCTCACACACACCCCTCTCACACACCTCTCACACACCCCTCACACACACCCCTCTCACACACTCTTCACCCTCCTGCCATCTGGTAAACGGTACCGAACCATTCGGGCCTCACGACCAGACTGTGCAATAGTTTCTTCCCCCACATGCCATCAGACTCCTAAACACTCAGAAACTGGACTGAAGGAACACACACACACACACACACACACACACACACACACATACATATATACACACACAACTGTACATCCTCCATCTTCTTTGCAATTATTTTGCAAGTTTTTGCACATAACATTATGATGCTACAATATTTATTATACTGTTCATAGGCTGCCACTCTTATGTTTACACTATTTCAGCTACTTGTACTCTTGTACTCTTTGCACTATTGTCACTAGATTCACTTTAAACAGAACTGTGTACTGGTCAGTGCTGCACTGAGACTTACTGCGCCCATTGTCTGTCCCAGTAGTCATTGTACTGTCTTGTACTGTTTTGTGCTGTCTTGTACTGTTTTGTGCTGTCTGCACTTGTTTGCACTTGTGCACTTTATGTATAAATTTATGTAGTCCCTTGTAGTTCTGTGTTGTTCTGTGTCTGTTTTATGTAGCACCTTGATCCTGGAGAAGTGTTGTTTCGTTTCACTGTGTACTAACTGGCTGTATATGGTTGAAATGACAAGCTCCACTTGACTTTTCAACCATATACAGCCACTTGACTGCTTGACTTGATCTGTCAGTCACATGTTCCAATATTTTTGATCACTTGAAAAATGGGTGGGTTCAAACAAAAGGTGCCATGTTGTAAGTTCTTTAATACACCTAGATGTAAATATGAGGAAATGAAAGCTGAAATTCTGATCTGTCGTGTCATATTCATCTTTTGATCTCAATCCTAAATGTTTTCAATGTATAAAAATAAAATAAAATTCAAAAACAATAGAATTGGCCTTGTAGGTCCAATACTATATATATATATATATATATATATATATATATATATATATATATATATATATATATATATATATATATATATAAAATGAAGCATTGCCAGCATGCTAACCAAAGGTCTCCAGGTTACGCATGTAACCCGAGGGAACGAGACGCTGCATCGAAACACTATGGGAACGCCTTCAGCGTGACCGCGCTCTGAATCACATGTGTAATCAGTCCAATGGATGGGCGAGACGTCACGGGCGGGGTGACGTAGCGACCCGGAAGCATAAAAGCCCGAGCAGCAAACGCCACACTAACTTCTGAGCAATGAGGCAAGCGCGGCAGGGATGCCGGAAGTGTGGCATTGAGACGCAGCGTCTCGTTCCTTCGGGGAACCATGGTTACATGTGTAACCTGGAGACGTTCCCCTTCAGGACCTCGAGCTGCATAGAAACGCTATGGGAACGAGTATGCCCATGCCGCCAGACTTACAAATCCCTGCCTAATGTGGAAAAGGCACAGCTCAAGGCAAAAGGACAGAAGAGCCTGGAGCGGCTTGCATATCGTAGAACCTGGCGAAAGTCAGGGGCGTGGACCAACCTGCCGTGTTGCAGATGTCCTGCATGGACACACCTGCCAGAAAGGCCTTCGAGGCCGCCACACCTCGGGTAGAGTGAGCCTTGACCCCCAAGGGTGAGGGGAGACCAGAGGACTCATAAGCCAGGGAAATGGCCTCCACTATCCACTGGCTGAGGGCCTGCTTGGTAGCAGGAACCAAGCAATTGGTCTGCCCTCCTCCACAGGGCAGCTCTGTGGACGTACGCATCCAGTGCTCGCACTGGACATGTACAGTTAAGCTTCCGATGGTCGGGCTCCTTAAAGTGAGGAGGACAGAAGGCCTGCAGCACGACCAGCCGTGGTGCTGAGGAGGGAACTTTCGGTACGTACCCCGCTCGGGGGTACAAGAATGCTTTGGCCAGACCGGGCGCAAAGTTTAAGTAAGAGGGGGCTACAGAGAAGGCCTGAAGATCCCCCACTCTCCTAAGAGAGGAAATAGCCAAGAGAAAGGCAGTTTTCAATGTCAAAAGCTGGTCCGAAATCTCCTCTATAGGCTCAAAGGGGGGTTTACAGATAGCCTCTAAAACCATGGCCAGGTCCCAAGGAGGGACCCGGGATCGCACTGGAGGTCTGAGCCTCAGCGCACTGCGGAGGAAACGTATAACCAGGGGGTGCCTGCCCACTGATTGACCACCGAGAGGGGCGTGGCAGGCCGCAATAGCCGCCACATAGACCTTCAGGGTGGAGTGGGTCAGCCCTGTGGAGAGATGGGCCTGCAGGAACTCCAGCACTGTACCAACTGGGCAGTTAACAGGGTCGAGCCAGCAGTCTCCGCACCAGGAAGTGAAAAGTTTCCACTTCAGGCGTACAGTTTCCTCATTGAGGGAGCTCTGGACTGGAGGATGGTCTCAACAACCCCGGCTGAGAGACCGGAAGCTCTGAGTTGTGCCCCCTCTGAGGCCACACCCACAGCTTTCACAACTCCGGACGGGGGTGAAGGATGTCGCCCCCCGCCTGTGAGAGGAGATCCCTCCTGACGGGAATCTCCAGTGGAGAGCCGTCGAGAAGGGAAATCAGGTCCGAGAACCATACTCGGCCTGGCCAGAACGGGGCTACTAGCAGCAAGCAGACCCCGGACCCCGTCCCGGCGCACTCTCTCCAGAACGGAAAGGCGTACAGATGCAGCCTCGGCCACGTCTGTACCATAGCATCCAGTCCTAGGGGAGCTGGATGAGTCAGAGAGAACCAGAGGGGACAGTGCGACGTCTCCTGAGTCGCAAACAGATCCACCTGAGCTCGGCCGAACATACGCCATATCTGCTCCACCACCTCCATCCCCGGGCATCGGCCCCTGCCTCGACAGGGCGTCTGCTCCCATATTGAGATGGCTAGGGATATAAACTGCTCTCAGCGAGAGGACCACACAAGGATCTGGAGCGCCAGCCTGTAAAGAGGGCGCGAACGCAGACCTCCCTGGTGGTTGATATAAGAGACCACCGCTGTGTTGTTGGTGCGCACCAACACGTGGCGACCTCTTAGGTCCGGGAGAAAGTGTTTCAGTGCTAGAAACACAGCCAGCATCTCCAGGCAGTTGATGTGCCAAGTGAGATGGCGGCCGCTCCACAGACCACGGGCAGAGCGGCCACTCATGACCACTCCCCATCCGGTGAGAGATGCATCCGTCGCTAGCGTTACGCGGCGACAAGGAGCTCCCAGCACCGGGCCCTGAGACAAGAACCCAGGTTCCCTCCACATGTCTAAGTCACGTAGGCACCGCCGCGTGACCTTGATCATGCGGAGCGGGTTTCCCCTCAGGGAGAACCCCCTGGTCATGAGCCGCCACTGTAGGGGTCTCATGTACAGCAGGCCAAAAGGTATTACTTTGGATGCAGCTGCCATCAGACCCAGTAGTCTCTGAAACTGCTTCACAGTGAGTGACCGGCCTTCTCTCACTCTCGCGACTGCTATGAGGATCGACTCGATCCAAGCAGGAGACAGGCATGCCTGCATAGTGGTCGAATCCCACACTGCACCCAGATAAGTGATTCTCTGTACTGGAGAAAGCACACTTTTCTCGGCGTTTAGTCTTAACCCCAGCTCTTTCATATGGGCGAGAATGATATCTCGATGCCGAACCGCCATCCGCTCTGATCAAGCGAATATCAACCAGTTGTCGATATAATTCAGTATGCGGATGCCCCAGAGTCGCATAGGAGCCAGAGCAGCATCCACACACTTCGTGAAGGTGCGGGGTGAGAGTGCTAGGCCGAACGGAAGAACCCGATATTGGTAAGCTTTGCCCCCAAAAGCGAACCTCAGGAACTTCCTGTGTTGAGGAAGGATGGAGATATGGAAATATGCATCTCTTAGGTCGATCGTGACAAACCAGTCCTCGGAGCTGATCTGAGACATGACCTGTGTTACCGGGAGCATCCTGAACTTCAGTTGTGCGACTGAGAGGTTCAACTGCCGCAAGTCCAAAATGGGACGCAGCCCTCCACCCTTCTTGGGAACAATGAAGTACCGGCTGTAGAGCCCGGACTCTCTGTCGCAAGGAGGGACCACCTCAATGGCCTCCTTCCTCAGGAGAGTGTGTACTTCCTGTTCCATTACCAGAGCCTGCTTGGGACCCACCAGAGTGGGAAGAACCCTGGAAAAGCGAGGCGGTGGAGAGCCGAACTGAATTCGGTAGCCTCTCTCTACAGTACGCAGGACCCATTGAGACACATTCAGCAGAAGTTTTCATGCTGCCAAATAGCTCACTAAGGGGATCAGCCTCTCGAGACTGACCTCTGGTACGGCGAGAGCGGCTAGCTTGGTGCCCTAGAGCAGCAAACCGGCAGGGGACGACCGAACTAGCTGCTCCGAAGGCCTCCAAAGAGGCCGCAAGCCTCCCAGACCCGCTACGTTCCCGGGCGAGAACTGGGAGAAATGCTCGCCGGAGACCGCTGTGCCCTGAAGCACCATAGGTGGCAGGGTTGGCAGACCGACCTCCCAAGGGCACTGAGGCAAGACGGGCACCGTATAATGAGGTGTACACTGTCCCGCCCCAGAGGGGCCCGCCCTCGGAAGCCCTGGGCCCAAGGCGTCAGGGCTTCTTAGCCGCGGCCCTCCTCGCCAAAAGAACGGTCCTCAGATCCGTCTTTGTGTCAGAGGGAGACTTCGTGCCGAGACTCCCGGTCCCGCCGCGGGGGAGCACGGGAGGCGATGCTCTGTTTCTGTGTTTCCCTGTGAGAGGAGGCAGTACACGGAGGGGGCTGCCCCCGCCCAGCAGCCCCACGAGCCAGAGAGCGGCGAGGGAGAAACCACTGGAACGCCACTGCCTGCGTATGAGCCTGCTGGTACCTGTCGACGACGGAGCTAACAGCGCCGCCGAACAGACCAGAGAGCGCCAGCGGGGCGTCCGCGGCCCGCCTGAGCTCTGTCACGAGCTCAGTCGGCATCTCCCCGTGCTCATCCAGCTCCTTGAGCAGGTCGGCCTGGTACGCCTGTAACACCACCATGGTGTGCAGACACGCACCAGCCTGACCCGTGTACGCCTTGCCCACCAGCGCTGAGGTGGTCCGCAGCGGCTTGGTGGGCAGTGCCAGAGCCTTCAGGGACGAAGCCGCACCAGGGGACAGATAGCTAGCTAGCGTGTGTTCAACCCTGGGCATCGCCCTGTAGCCAGTATGGTCCAGCCCTGCCACATTAGCAAAGTAAGAGGAGGCAGGACTGACTAAATGGGCCGAAAAAGGCCTCCTCCATGAGCTCGACACCTCAGTGTGGAGGTCGGAGAAAAAAGGCAGGCTTTGGCGTGGAGGTGGCGGCTTACTGCGCAGGAAGCACTCATCTAGCTTAGACCCCTGTGGTTCAACCCGCGTTTCAGCGGGCCAGTCAATGCTAAGTTTAGCAACGGTCCGTGAAACCACCTCCAGCAGCTCCTCATATCGAGGAGACTGCGGCAAATCAGAGTCGGCGCCCTCCATGTCAACCTCCTCGGAGGAAGACAGACGGAGAGCCGGGCCCGCTCCCCGGGGGGGAGAAACCGCAGAGCGGGCTTCCGAACCCAGAGAGCGGACAGTGGACCTGGAGGGTGAGGAAGGAGAAAGAGACTCGTTCGTCTCCATTCCCTCCGCCAGATCCGTCTGCAAGCCCCACCGCCGCTCTGCCTCGGCAGAAGCGGGGCCGGCACCGCGAGGCACGTGAGTGAAGGCTCCCTCCTCAAAGAGAGCCTTCTGGGAGCGAAGTGCGCGCAGCCTTTTTTTCCAGCAAACACTCGCAATGCGAGCAGCCGGCTCCCTCGAGAGCCGACACTGCGTGCTCCGCTCCCCTCTCACCCTTATGTTCGGATTTGTCACTGGCCTTAGGCATGCCTTTTTCAGACAACACAAAATAGACAGACAATGGACAAACAACATGACATAGAGCGCTTGCTGAATGACAGAAAGCTAGCGCGGCGTTTGCCGCTCGGGCTTTTATGCTTCTGGTTCGCTACGTCACCCCGCCGGTGACGTCTCGCCCATCCATTGAACTGATTACACATGTGATTCAGAGCGTGGTCACGCTGAAGGCGTTCCCATAGCGTTTTGATGCAGCTCGAGTTCCTGAAGGGGAACAAACATTAGCTGCCTAATTTTGCTAATACAATTCCGTTCTCCTGCCACAACAGCAAACATTTAAATAACAATCAATATTTATGACACAACATATTGTTTTAATATAGTGCCAGAAATATATTTTGGTGGCACTGAAGTTTGAGGCACTGCTATAGTTCTGAAAATTGTGAAAAAAAATTTAAAGTTTAAGGAACCCCAAAAGCCATTAGGAACTATTTTGAGAATGGGACAGATAAAGACCCAAAGGTCAGATTATATTGAAGTTGCTCTACTATCACACCTCTACCACAGCCTCCTGTTCTTCCTCTTTTAGATGCTCCTAGAAGCACGTCAGTATCAGCGTCTCCATCTGCTTCAGTGCTTTTGGGCAGTTCAGTGTCTCTGAATTGCAGCAGTGATGCAAACCCAGCAGTGCTGAACTACACCTGGTACAGAGAGAACGGAGAGCAGATAGGAACCGGAAAACATCTCACCATCAGCAAGACTGATTCTACACAGAGTGGTTTATACTACTGTAGAGCTCAAAACCAGCTCGGAGATCACAACTCATCTGTGTACCTGGATGTTCAGTGTGAGTTCTTGCCTCTCATACTTATGGAGTTTAGCATATTTACAAACCCCTTTACTTAAGACAGTCCGACTGGTTCTTTTTATTTCTTGTGTTGCAGTTGTTCAGGAAGCAGCAAGGTATGAGAACACATGAGAAAATGTATAGTGAGCCATTACCTGAGTATTTATTTGAGTATCATGGGCTCAGTGTCCAGATGTTCAGGTCACATATAAACAGTTCCAGTGTCTTCCTGTTTGTTCTGACAAAGATGAAGACACAGATGGGTCAATGTATTAGCATCAGTGGACAGCAGAGAAGCTCTTGAGTATGACAATACAGGCACTTAGTAGCTGAGTATGCTCTAGAAAAGGGTGAGACTGTTATAGCAGCCAAGACTGTAGGACCCAGAAGCAGACCACAGACTCAAGGACAGGAAGTTAAATGGGGTTTATTGAAGGATAATGAGGGTAGAGATGTGTGGGGAAGGAGCGTGACTCAGCATGGATGGCAAGGCCAGGTCTCAAAGTTGGGTCGGCGGTGTGAAGTGAAGTGACTTGTGGCCAAGTATGGTGACCCATACTCGGAATTTGTGCTCTGCATTTAACCCATCCAAGTACACGTACACACGTACACGTACACACACACACATACATACGTACACACACGGAGCAGTGGGCAGCCTTTTTTTTTGCTGCGGCGCCCGGGGAGCAGTTGGGGGTTCTGTGCCTTGCTCAAGGGTCTCACCTCAGTCGTGGTATTGAGGGTGGGAGAGAGTGCTGGTCATTCACTCCCCCCACCTACAATCCCTGCCGGACCTGAGACTCGAACCCACAACCTTCAGGTTGACCTTCGGGTTGCAAGTCCGACTCTCTATCCATTAGGCCACAACTGCTCTGTCTGTGAGCCACAGGGAGGCGAGACTGTACTGGGTGTAGAGGAGTACAGGCAGGCCGGCAGGCAGGCAGGGAGGTGGACATGGAGCACAGGAAAAAAACAGGGTTACAGTACAGACACTGGGTAACAAAGATCTGAGCATAAAAGTGAAAGGGGCCTTATCATTGATACTGCACTGGTAGCCAGAACTATCTGGTGATGATTGTTGTGTTTGTTATACACACACGGAATTGTTCTGTGGAGGCTTTTCACACAGGACAGACACTTCATGTGAGGATACTCAGTGGTCTCCCTTTTTTATTATTTATTCCCCCAGCAACACAACACTAATACAAGGTTCCTATCTGGATATTTCACCTAATACTACATCCCCCTTTCTAATTGAAGTATTTCCCTTGGGGATGCATGGGTAGAGGTATAAACATTCTGGAAACTATAACCATAGGTCCCTGTATTTTGATCACAGGTGTAACAGTAACTCAACTCAAGTGTTGTCAAGATTAATATCAAAACTTATAACTTAGTTTATAGCATCCTAACACTGAACATGTTACTTAGTTGCCAAATGTTTTTTATGTAAACATAGAACACTTTTTATGTGAACATACATTACTTTTTAACTCTTTCAGCATAATGCTTAATGCTTAACGAAATGGAACATTTTCAGTGAATCCTCCTTAATCCATCAACAGTTCGAAACAATGAAACTTTCACAAGATTTCTTTTTGTGTCTTTCACAAGATTTCTTCAGCAATATACTCTTCTGTTCACCTCCTATCTATGGGGGATGGGGTAGACTGCCCAAACCCTCCGCCTGAGTGTGGGGATTATTCTGCCCCGTTACTCACTCAGTTCCTGACTCTGAACAAACAAAGTCTTTCAGGTACGCTGGACGTACCCTAGTTCTGGTAGGAAAGCGTCTCACACACACTGTAGTCTGCTGGCTACTTTCCATCTGGATCTCAGGTGTGACAGGTACAATCACTGCTTCGGAAGCAGTATTTTCCTGTGTAGTCTCTGGTAAGTCGGTAGGTTTTTCGGGTGCCTCAAGGGTCGGCAAAAGGTGGTACCTATTTCTTCGCAGGGTGCCCCTGGACGTCTCGATGATGTACGATCTTGGTGTGCCTGCCGTCGACACAACTGTGCCTCTCTCAAGCACGTCCTTGACCCACACGTGATCTCCAGGTTGCAGTTGTGGCATGTCATGTGCTCGGTGTCTGCGGTTGTAGTTTTGTTGCAGTTTTTGTCTGTATTTCTGTTCTGTTGTTTTCAGCTTCTCCATGTCTGCACCTCTCGCATTGAGCTGAGATGGAATGACAGGAACAGTCTTTCTGATTCTCCTCCCCATGAGAAGTTCTGTGGGACTGTATCCGTTCACTAGGGGAGCAGCACGGTAGGCCATAAGAGCGAGGTCAGGGTCTGTGGATTTCTTGAGAAGACTCTTAACTGTCCTCACAACTCACTCTGCTGCTCCATTGCTCTGTGGAAAATGGGGACTGGAGGTTACGTGACTGAAGCTCCAATCCTGTGTAAACTTTCTGAAAGACTCGGAAATAAACTGTGGTCCACTGTCTGAGCGCACTTCTTCCGGAATCCCATGACGTGCAAAGATAGATTTGAAATGCTCAATCACCACTTCTGACGTCGTAGATGTCAGCTTGGCCACTTCAAAATATCTTGAAAAATAGTCAACGATGATCAGGTATTGTTTGTTCTCTATCTGGAACAGATCTCCTCCTACAGTGGACCATGGCCTTGAAGGGAATACAGTGGGTAGCAGTGTTTCTGTTTCTTCAGTGTTGCAATTCTCTCAGCTCTCTGCTGAGTCCTGGCCACCAGACTGACTGCTTAGCTCTCTCCCTGCATTTCGTTAACCCCAGGTGGCCCTCATGCAGCTTGGAAAGTATGTCCGCTCTGAGTGATGCTGGAATCACTATTCGACTACCATATAGCAGCAGGCCATTTTGAACTGTGAGCTCGCCTGAGAATGGCAGGTAGGGCTGAAACGCCCTTTCAATGGAGAACTTATCTGGCCATCCTTCTGCGCAGAACTTTTTCAGCTGCTGGAGGATGGTGTCACTGTCCTGGTGTGTTTGGATTTCCCTGAGCCTCTTTTCAGTAGCTGGTAAGTTTGTCATGACAGAATCAACGTACAGGTTGATTTCCTCTTCCTGCCGTCCTTCTACCACGTCGCTGACAGGAGCTCTGGACAGAACATCTGCCGTTGCTATGTCTTTGCCGGCCACATGAGAGATAGTGAAAGAGAACCTCATTAGCCTCATGCGTAGTCGTTGTATGCGTGGAGGGAGTTGATCCAGACTCTTTGAACCCAGCAGTGGTACTAATGGCTTGTGGTCAGTCTCGATGTGAAAGGTTTTCCCAATGAGAAATTCTGAGAATCTCTCGCAGGCCCACGTTGAGGCGAGTGCCTCCTTCTCAATCTGGGCATACCGCTGTTCGGTGCTGCTAAGGGCTCTTGAAGCATATGCCACTGGTTTCCATCCTATGTCTGCCTGTCACTGGAGGAGTACAGCGCCCATCCCGTACGAGGATAAGTCAGCAGAGACGAGTGTTTCCGCATTCGGGTCGTACAATGCCAGCCCTGGGGGTGTGGTCAGGTCTGCTTTGATGCTATCAAAAGCCTTCTGCTGCTGTGATCCCCAGGCCCACATATTGGAGTTTCTCAGCAGGTCTCTGAGAGGATGTGTTTTCTCCACCAGGTGAGGCAGAAACTTCCCGAGGTGGTTCGTCATCCCCAGAAAGCATCTCACCTTGGTTATGTTACTTGGCTCCTTCATAGCTCTAATGGCGTTCACCTTATCAGGGTCTGGGCTGACCCCTGATGCCTCAATGATCTGCCCCAGGAACTTAATCCTGCTCTTTGAGAACTCACAGTTGTCATTAAGCGTGACACCCGCCCTCTGCAGGTGTGACAGCACCCTCCTCAGTCTATCATCGTGCTCACTCTGTGTGGCTCCCCAGATGAGCACATCGTCCATCTGACACAGAACCCCTTCCAGGCCCTCCAGGATGCGTGACATGCGTTTCTGAAAGTGTTCTGGTGCTGACGAGATTCCGAAACACACACGGTTGTAGCAATACCGCCCAAACGGAGTTATGAAGGTGGTCAACAGTGAAGGCTCTTTTGACAGTGGAATCTGCCAGAATCCAGCATTGGCGTCTAACTTTGAAAACACTTTGGCTCCAGACAGCTGTCCTAAGGTGTGTTCGACTGAGGGGAGTGGGTGTTTCTCTCTCATCACTGATTTGTTCAGCTCCGTGAGGTCAGTACATATTCTCACCCTGCCCGTACGCTTGGGCACCACCACCATAGGTGCACACCACTCTGTCGGCTCCTCTACCTTAGAGATGACTCCTTGCTGCTCCATGCGATTCAGCTCCTCTTTGACCCTTGGTAGGAGTGGGAGGGAGATGCGTCTGGGCGTTGAGAGGGAAAAAGGCTACGCCCCAGGCTTCAACACAATGTTGTACTCACCCTCCATTTTCCCCAGTCCTCTAAAAAGCTTTGGGAACTCCTTTTTTACAGTCTCTGTGGAGTCCAGGCTGATGTTTTCCACCCTGGCAACCAGCTGTAGTGCTATGGCAGTGGCATACTCAGCCCTTTCACTACGTAAATGTCCTCCGTAGTGTGCTTATTGTTCTTACTGAGAGTGGCTGTGAACATGCCTTTGACTTTTAAACATGTCCCTTCTGGCCCTCGTAGAACTTTTGTGGGCTTCTCTAGCCTGCTGAACTGACCCTGGGCATACAGTGTTTCTGAGACCGCGGTCACATCAGCACCCGTGTCGATTTTGAACACTGTGTTGTGATTGTCCACATTTATTTCTGCATGGGCTGGTTATTTCTTTCACTAACAATGAGCCCAGGAAGGCAACTTCATCCTCAGAGTCCTCAGTCACTGTGGCAACATTCATTTCATGAACTTTCTTTGTTCTGCACACTCTTGCATAATGTCCCTTTTTTTTGCACTTATTACACATTGCTTCTCTTGCTGGACATTGCTGCAGCCTGTGTCCTTTTGTGTCTCCACATCTTTTGTATTGTGTCAGTCTGTCCTGCGGTACTTTCTTGACTTTTTGTCTGCATTGTAACGTGGTTTGTTTCGGCTGCGCGCCGCCGTGTTGACGCGCGTGCACGCTGTCGAGCTGCGTGTTGGCGATGTCTGCTTTAAAGTTACTCTTTAGCATTTCTTGTTGCCTCTTAACTTGCTCGCTTTGTCTAGCTCTGTTAACTGCTTTCTCTAGCGTCAGTTCAGGATCCATCTGTAATTGCTCTGATAAGCGTTTATCTCTCAACCCCACAACAAATCTGTCTCTCACCATTTCATCGTGCAGGGCACCGTATCCGCAGTACTCCGCGAAGCACTGCAGTGCTGTATGAAAGCTGTCAACTGTCTCTCCCATCTCTTGTTCCCGCTGATTAAACTTTGCTCTTTCAAAGATAATGTTTCTACGGGCCACAAAGTGAGCATCCAGCTTTGCTTTGACCGTGTCGTACTCGCTCGTCTCATGCAGGCTTCCTCTCCCATGGTGTAGATGAACGCGTCCACCTGATTTTCTTCTGCTTGGGTTTCCAAGCCCGATGCAATGCGAAATTGTTCGAAGCGCTTTATCCACTTTGGCCAGTCGTCGGCCTTAAATGTAAACTTTTCAGGTGGGGGAACTTGAAACTGACTCATGTTGCGCGTCGTGGTTTGCTAGCCTTAGCCTAAACTTTATCGTTCAGCGAACGAAAAAAACCCACACCAACTCGACGCTCTGACACTGACTTCTCGTTGTCAACAGCCGCACTATACTTCTGACACCATGTTGTGTTTGTTATACACGCACGGAATTGTTCTATGGAGGCTTTTCACACAGGACAGACACTTCATGTGAGGATACTCAGTGGTCTCCCTTTTTTATTATTTATTCCCCCAGCAACACAACACTAATACAAGGTTCCTACCTGGATATTTCACCTAATACTACAATGATGACTGAAGAACAGGGGTTTATATGTGCTGCAGTCTGATGAGGAGATGGGAAGCAGGTGCGTTCGCTGAACAATTAGGAAGAGGAGTGATGTGGAGTGCCACACCCAAAGACACACACAGACACACACAAACAGGAAGTGGGGGAGAAATAAACACAGGAAACACAAGGAGAGGGGAAATAGAAAAACATATAGGAATAAGGAAACAA
Source organism: Pangasianodon hypophthalmus (assembly GCF_027358585.1). Classification (NCBI taxonomy): domain Eukaryota; kingdom Metazoa; phylum Chordata; class Actinopteri; order Siluriformes; family Pangasiidae; genus Pangasianodon; species Pangasianodon hypophthalmus. The sequence continues at coordinate 368,713 of NC_069727.1, forward strand.
ACAGGAGCCTTGCCCAGATCATGACAGAGACCTCTAGAAGAGTGATGGAGGAAGTCTTATGTGTATTCATCCATGGATGGTGGGGTATGCACATGCTTCTTTCAACACAAGTGAAGCCAACTTCTGCATCTTTTCAAACTGCTGCTGATGCAGTGCCACAGGACAGTGTAACCCACTCTGAGGAAAGCACTAATCTGCCCTGTTCTGCATGCATGAGCTCACAGACACCCATGATTGGCTAATGTCGATCTGATTGACAGGGTAGAGAGAGTCTGCCCCTCCCACCCAGAGAACATGGCCAGTTATATTTATGGCCTGTCAGCATTGAATATGTTATATATAGATCTTACACCTTGGGTCCAGGAGAAATTCCTTTGAGATTATCTTGCTATGCAATTCTAAACATGAAGGCAAATTATGAGCTTTTTATTTTCAAATCAGATCTTATTGGTCACACACAACCATACACAGTACGACATGCATTGAAATGGCTTTTATGACTGTCCACTGACATAAAACAGAATTTACATACAAACAGAAAGCAGTCGTGAAGGCAGCTGACCCCACCGGTGCCATCTTAAATCTATTTTTATTTTTGTATTGGTTGCTTTGCTAGTACTGATCAATATAATCATTATTTTGAGAACTGGGAATTAGAAAAAAAAATTCTAAATGAGAATAGAGTATTTTCTGAATCACAAGCTGGCTCCTGATTGGAGTTTTGCAGTGCTTTAGGGTACTGAATCTGAGGATGGTGAAGAAATGTTATTCAAATCAAAAAAAAATCTAATCACTCTTCTGTCAAGTGGTTATTTATTATTTTAGAACTTTCATTTCTTATTTGTTAGAATATCATTATCTCATTTTCTCTCTCTCTCTCTCTCTCTCTCTCTCACTCTCTCAGATGTTCCTCAGTTCTCTCCCTCCTCCAGCTGTAACACCACTCAGGATCTGATCCTGTGTTCCTGTGAGGTTCATGGAAATCCGTCTCCTAAACTGGAGTGGCGTCTCTCAGGTCAAACTGTCCTGCCGTCAGAAGCCACGCCCATCCAAGTGGAGTCTGTGGGCAACACGAGTTTAGGAAGATCCATTTTGTTTTCCATCCCTCAGTCAGTTAAGGACACGCCCACTCTGCAGTGTGTTGGCTCCAATAATCTGGGCAACGCCTCTCAGGTCTTCTTCTTTATAACTAAGACTCAGAGGCCTGCTGAAGGTTAGAAAAAATACATTCACAAGTTGTCTTTTATTCGTTACTTGTTCTTCTGACTTACTAAGTCATTGTTTTAAGATTTTATCTCATTATTTTGTCTCAGTAACTTATTTTTAGTATTAGTAAGTGTCATGGTTGCCTCAAATATGGCACAGAACTACAATACCCATCATCCACTGAACATCACCTGATCACGACACTCAAAACGCCACATGACTGTTTGCACCTGATTCACGTTTAAGATTAATGAGCACCAGTATTTTAATCCTGTCCTGTTTAGCACACATTGTCTAGCTTTTGTCATTTGTCGTCAGTGTAACCTAACTCATGTCATGGTCATGTTGTTGCCTTGCTTCGCTACTCCTCATATTGTTTCATGTTCTTATGTTTCGTGTTGGTTTCACTTATAATAAACTAAATCTGCACCTGCATCCGCCCCGTAAGTTAAAATAATTAGCTATTAAATCAAAATAACAAGATAATATTTTGAAATAACAAGTTGCTGAAATCAAAACAATGAGTTATCAAGCCTAAATAATGAGTTAGTAAGTAAAAGTAAGAGTTACTTATTCAAAATAATAAGAAAATATCTTGAAACAACAATTTTCTAAGCGAAAATAATGAGATAATATCTTGAAATAATGAGTTCAAAGACACGGGTCGTGGGGATGCGCAGCTGCAGCACCCTTGACTTTCAGGATTCCTTTAACTCCAACTGCTAACTATTATTATTATTATTATTATTATTATTGGTGAATATATTATTAATATTATAATAACAATAACAAAGAAGAAGAAAGAAAGAAGAAACTTTATAATTGAGTTTTTTTGAGTAGTTTTTAAGTTTTATATGTCACAGATCGTGTTCCTCTTATACCACAGCGATTTGCCAACGGTAACAATTTTTAATTTATTAATGAACGACACATTGCACTTTAAACTGCTTAATGTTATGGAACATTCGTGAGACTCAAGTCTTCAGGAGAGAGGAGTTTGCACCTTCCAGTTTCTCAGTAACATGCTAAGCTGCATTTTTTTCTAATTAACTTCAAAAGAGAAAAAACCAATAGGAATGTGATGGAATGACTGTTTATAGCTACTATAACATAATCGATAACAGGAAGTAACTTCCATGTTGGGAAATTCACTGACTTTTACAAAGTGCCTACGCTCAAGACCACTTTCATAAATGTTAAGTAAACATCTCCTAACAGAAAATTTCACCATATCAACAATTCATATTCTGATTCGAAAATTCAGCCACACTTTGGTATAAATTTTCGTATGAATCATTGTCTGTTAAAAGAAAACTGATCTGACTATCATTTGAGTGTGATGTCATAGCATATGCCACATGCATGCTTAAACTTCCAGCACCCAAATGTAAAATGCCTTCCCATGTCCACGAACAAGGTATTAAGTCAAAATAACAGGATAATTTTAGGAAATAATCAGATACTAGGTCGAAATAACAGCATAACACTTAAAAAATATTGTACCTCGTGGGCTTCTGTATGAAGTATGAAGTATGATTGCGAAAGGGGAAGTCTTTATGTAAAAGTGTTTAAAGGAAAGTGGTTAAAGGTGTCAGGTCAAGCCAAGTCACGAACTCCAACTCCCAACAGTCACTGTGGCCTACAAACATGGACGCACTGGACTCCACTTCCCAGAATACACACACACTTCCTCGTTCCCTGTTCCCAATTCACAGCCACACTATATGTAGAGACACTGTGTTCTGACGTAACCAAGCCTCGCATATCACTGTGTTTGTTATTCCTGGTTCAATCCCCTTTCTGCTCCCGTTTCCTGTGTTTTTTGCCTGACCTAGTTTGTCCTGTTTGCCGATTGTCTGACGTGTGCCTGTTTTTCACTACGTTTTTGCCCAGTGTTTTTGGATTGTTTGGCTGTTTCTCATTAAACTGCTGACCAGCATTTGCATCTGTCTCAGCCTCCATCTCGTGACAAAAGAAAAGTGTTATATAATCCCATGAGCTTAATTCTTTTGAGATTTTTATTATTTCACCCCTTCTAACTGCCGGGGCAATGTTTCAACCCCTGGATACGTGCTTGTGCTTAAGTGCACACGTGTTGAGATCTTTAACACAAAGTTATATGGCGACCATATAACTGTATAAAATGCCATTAGTAACACCTGACATTCCCTTTATTTCTTCTTGCCTTTGTACATACACATACACTGATCAACCTCCACTCTTCTGGGAAGCATTCCACTAGATGTTGGAGCGTGGCTGTGGTGATTTGTGTTCATTCAGCTACAAGAGCATTAGTGAGGTCAGGTGCTGATGTAGGGCGAGTAGGCCTGGAGTGCAGTTTGAACCCACCCATTTTTCAAGTGATGGAATACCGGAACAAATGTGACTGACAGGTGTTTCTTGTTGCCCCGTTAGATTGATTGTTTAAACAATTAATAGCTCTGAATGTCTACTCTTGGTTTGAGCCCTGGGTTTCACCTGTGAAGACTACATGAAAAGAAGGAAAATCAATCCAAGCCATTGCACAAGCATTGGGAATAGCCAACACAACAATTTGGAATGTTCTGAAAAAGAAAGAAACCACTGGTGTACTAACAACCGGACATGGAACAGGTCAGCCAAACAACAGCAGTTGTTCGTGGTCTGCCACAAAAGGTGCTATGTTCTAAGTTGTTTAATTCGTCTAGTAAATATCAGGAAATGAAAGCTGAAATTATATTCTATTGTCTCACATTCATCTTCAATTCACTTCAATTCAGTTTTATTTGTACAGAGCTTTTAACAATGGACATTGTCACAAAGCAGCTTCACAGAAATTTCATTATATAAATTCAGGATATAAATTGTAAATGTATGAATTTATTCCTAATGAGAAGCCAGAGGTGACGGTGGTGAGGAAAAACTCCCTGAGACGAAATGAGGAAGAAACCTTGAGAGGAACCAGACTCAAAAGGGAACCATCCTCATCTGGGACACCGGATAGTGCGATTATAAATCATTCCGTTCTATAACTGTGTACTACATTGACAAATAGTGCAGTTGTGTAGCCAGTAAATTCATCACAGTTTTCACATGAAGTCTGTTTTGCTGACATTATCAACTGTTTACTGATGGAGACCTGAGTACAAAACTGTTTGTGGGAATCGCAGTCCAAAGCCATCTTCAAGGTTTTTAAGTAGCACCATCCACAGTAATCTCACAGTATCTTCAGGCTGTCCATGTGGCTATCCTCAGGAGCAGCGAGTGATATTCAGGTGATGAGAACTCCAACCAGAAGTAGGGCATCAGGATGGGCAATGACCGATAACTGTTGTTGAGAAACAGCCATCAAAGATGGATATCCTGGCATCATAGGTGGCTCAGCTCAATTTGGAGTGAACTGCATTTATGTTGTAGCAGCCACAGAGACTGCTGGCAGGATCCAAACAGTCTGTATCTCTTCAATTCAATTCAATTCAATTCAATTTTATTTGTATAGCGCTTTTAACAATGGACATTGTCACAAAGCAGCTTTACAGAAATAAATGGATTCACAAAAATATATTGTAAATATTTAAATTTATCACTGTGAATTTATCCCTAATGAGCAAGCCAGTGGCGACGGTGGCAAGGAAAAACTCCCCGAGATGATATGAGGAAGAAACCTTGAGAGGAACCAGGCTCAAAAGGGAACCCATCCTCATCTGGGTGCAACGGATAGTGCAATTATAAATAAATCCCTTCTATTGTGTACTATATGGACAAATAGTGCAATTGTGCAACCAATAAATTCATCGCAGTATTTGCAAGAGGTCCGGCTGGTTAAAATCTATCCACTGTCCACTGATGGAGTCCTGAGTACGAAGCTGCTCGTGGCAACTGCAGCCCCAAAGCCACTACAGCAATCGCAGTCCCAAGCCATTACAGTACAGCTCCCCATATGTGATCCCCAAGCCATCTCCACAGCCCCCAGGTGGCACCATCCCCAGCAATCCAAACAGTTCTTCAGGCAGTCCATATGGGGCCACCCCCAGCAGCAGCGAGCGAACTCAACCGATGAGAACTCCAACCAGAAGTAGGGCATCAGGATGGGTCAGGCAGCGAGGAGGAGCAGAAGGGGTCAGGATCACTGGCATCTCTTCCTCTCCCTCTTTCTCTCTCTCTGTCTGTCTGACTGCGGTTCATATGGGGAGTGATAGCTTTGGGACTGCGATTGCTGTGATGGCTTTGGGGCTGCGGTCGCTGTGGTGGCTTTGGGGCTGCAGTTGCTGTGGTGGCTTTGGGGCTGCAGTTGCTGTGGTGGCTTTGGGACTGCAGTCGCTGTGGTGGCTTTGGGACTGCGGTCGCTGTGGTCGCCGTGATAGCTTTGGGACTGCGGTTGCTGTGGTGGCTTTGGGACTGCGGTCGCTGTGGTGGCTTTGGGCCTGCGGTCGCTGCGGTGGCTTTGGGGCTGCGGTCGCTGTGGTGGCTTTAGGGCTGCGGTCGCTGTGATGGCTTTGGGACTGCGGTCGCTGTGATGGCTTTGGGGCTGCGGTCGCTGTGGTGGCTTTAGGGCTGCGGTCGCTGTGATGGCTTTGGGGCTGCGGTCGCCGTGGTGGCTTTGGGCTGCGGTCGCCGTGGAGGCTTTGGGCCTGCGGTCGCCGTGGTGGCTTTGGGGCTTCGGTCGCCGTGGTGGCTTTGGGACTGCGGTCGCCGTGGTGGCTTTGGGGCTTCGGTCGCCGTGGTGGCTTTGGGACTGCGGTCGCTGTGGTCGCCGTGATAGCTTTGGGACTGCGGTTGCTGTGGTGGCTTTGGGACTGCGGTCGCTGTGGTGGCTTTGGGGGGCCTGCGGTCGCTGCGGTGGCTTTGGGGCTGCGGTCGCTGCGGTGGCTTTGGGGCTGCGGTCGCCGCGGTGGCTTTGGGACTGCGGTCGCTGTGATGGCTTTGGGGCTGCGGTCGCTGTGGTGGCTTTAGGGCTGCGGTCGCTGTGATGGCTTTGGGGCTGCGGTCGCCGTGGAGGCTTTGGGACTGCGGTCGCCGTGGTGGCTTTGGGGCTTCGGTCGCCGTGGTGGCTTTGGGACTGCGGTCGCCGTGGTGGCTTTGGGGCTTCGGTCGCCGTGGTGGCTTTGGGACTGCGGTCGCCGTGGTGGCTTTGGGGCTTCGGTCGCCATGGTGGCTTTGGGGCTGCGGTCGCCGTGGTGGCTTTGGGACTGCGGTCGCCGTGATGGCTTTGGGACTGCGGTCGCCGCGGTGGCTTTGGGACTGCGGTCGCCGCGGTGGCTTTGGGGCTGCGGTCGCCGCAATGGCTTTGGGGCTGCGGTCGCCGCGGTGGCTTTGGGACTGCGGTCGCCGCGGTGGCTTTGGGACTGCGGTCGCCGCGGTGGCTTTGGGACTGTGGTCGCCGCGGTGGCTTTGGGGCTGCGGTCGCCGCGGTGGCTTTGGGCTGCGGTCGCCGCGGTGGCTTTGGGCTGCGGTCGCCGCGGTGGCTTTGGGCCTGCGGTCGCCGCGGTGGCTTTGGGACTGCGGTGGCCGTGGTGGCTTTGGGGCTGCGGTCGCCGCGGTGGCTTTGGGACTGCGGTCGCTGCGGTGGCTTTAGGGCTGCGGTCGCTGCGGTGGCTTTGGGGCTGCGGTTGCTGCGAGTGGTTTTGCACTCAGGCCTCCATCAGTGGACAGTGGATAAGTTCGACAAAATAGACGTCATGTGAAAACTGTTAGGTAAATGATTTATTATTAAAGGTATTATTTTCTGTCTTTTATTATTTTAGGTTCAGGTGTGGATATTTCCTCAGTGCTGATTGGTCTAGCTGTTGGAGCTTCGGTAATGATGATGCTGTGTGGTGTATTCCTGTATGTAAGGTGTGTTTATTAACCAGAAATTATTCCAAAATTAACCTCTAAATTTTTAGACACACAGTAGATTTAATGTAATATTATGAATCAACACAAACGTCATTGGCTTTTATATTTTCAGGACAAAAAATCCTTTTGGAAAAGGAGATACAGTGAATCCTTCTGGACAAGGAGATATAGTGAATCCTTCTGGACAAGGAGATACAGCAGGACTCATTTTAAATGACAAGGTTAGTGTGAAATTTCACACACACACACACACACATTATTTTAAATATGAAATCAACTACTTGTTCTTGTGATGTTGTTCCTACAATGCTGCTGAAGGATGTTCTGCCCTCTATTTTGCCTAGCTTTCTTTCTATTATTAACGGTTCTGTACAGACAAGCATTGTCCCTTCCTGCCTTAATCATGCTGTGGTCCAGCCTTTACTCAAAAAATCAAATCTTCATCCCACTGAATTAAATAATTATAGGCCCATTTCAAAACTGCCATTTCTGCACAAAGTTTTGGAAAAGGTTGTCCTAAATCAGATTTCCCTCTACCTAAATTCTAATAATATTCTGGATCTTTTTCTGGATCTTTCTGTAAATGATCTCTTGTTATCTGCAGACTCTGGTAACTGTACTATTCTCTTATTATTGGACCTGAGCTCTGCTTTCGATACAGTAGATCACCGCATCCTGTTAAAAAGATTAAATCTTGAGGTTGGCATTTTGTAGTACTGCATTAGATTGGTTTGCATCTTATCTCACAAATAGGAGTTTCTCGATGGAAATCGGTGAATTTTCATCAAGCTCAGTTCCCATCACTTGTGGGGTACCCCAGGGCTCTATTTTGGGTCCAATTTTATTCTCCCTGCATTTGCTCCCTCTTCATTTTATATTTGAGTCTCATAAAGTTTCATTATTTTTGATCCTGAATTAAAATTTGACAAACAAATTAACTCTGTAGTCAGAGCCAGTTTTTAGCAGCTTAAGGGGCTTCGCAAGCTGAAAAATTTTCTCAGTTTTAATGATTTAGAGGTTGTTATTCATGCATTCATTTTAACCAGGCTGGATTACTGTAACGCTCTTTATGCTGGAATTAACCAGTTTTCACTATTGCGTTTACAATTAGTACAGAATGCTGCTGCTCACTTTTTGACAGGGACAAAAAGAGGGAGCATATTACCACTGTGTTAGTTTCACTTCACTGGTTACCTGTTAAATTCAGAGTTGATTTTAAAGTTTTAGTTTTTGTATTTAAAGCACTTCATGGTCTTGCCCCTATTTACATTTTAGATCTTCTCCATTTATATTCTCTTGTGAGAACGCTTAGATCATCGTCTCAGAAGTTATTGGTTGGCCCAAAATCTCTTATAAAATCTAAAGGGAACAGGGCCTTTTCAGTTCTGGATCCTACGCTCTGGAACTCTTTGCGTTTATCCATCAGATCATCCCCTACATTATTTTCTTTTAAATCATCTCATTTACATTTTACATTTATGGCATTTGGCAGAAGCTCTTATCCAGAGCGACTTACAATAGTGCTTTGAAGTCTATCAAAAATACATTCTGATACTGACTCACTAGGTCACAAACTAGGAATACCATCAGTCCAAAACTCTGTTGGGGAGGGTTTTTTTTATGAAAGTGCTAATTTAAGTACTTTGTGAGCGGGTAAGTCTTTAGACGTCATTTGAAGACTGCCGGTGACTCAGATGTTCAGACATCTAGGGGAAGTTCATTCCACCACCTTGGTGCCAGAGCAGAGAAGAGTCTCGATGCATGCCTTCCTTGTACCCTCAGTCGAGCAGTGCTAGAGGATCGGAGGGAGCGTGGTGGCGCTCGAGGTGTGATAAGTGCTTTGAGATAAGTGGGTGCTGGTCCGTTTTTGGCTTTGTAGGCGAGCATCAGTGTTTTAAATCTGATGCGGGCAGCTAAAGGAAGCCCGAAAATTTAGGAAAATTTAGGAAGGTTGAAAACCAGTCGTGCAGCTGCATTCTGGATCAGTTGCAGAGGACGAATGGAGCTCAGAGGCAGACCTGCCAGGAGTTAGTTGCAGTAGTCCAGTCTTGAAATGACAAGGGACTGAACAAGCACCTGTGTGGCCTGTGAGGAAAGAAATGGACAAATTCTTTTGATGTTTTAAAGGAGAAATCAACATGAGCGTGTTAGATTAGCAATGTGAGAGGAGAAGGAGAGAATTGTCTAGGGAGATTGCAAGATCCTGAGATGGAGATGAATCACCTGGGATGAACAGCAGTTTAGTTTTGGTGGGATTAAGTTTCAGCTGATGAGCTGTCATCCACGATGAGATGTCAGCCAGACAAGCTGATATCCGAGCAGAAACATGAGAGTCTGAGGGAGGGAAGGAGAGGATGAGTTGAGTTGAGTGTCATCTGCATAGCAGTGGTATGAAAACCCATGTGAGGATATGACCGCACCAAGAGATCGAGTATAGAGGGAGAACAGGAGAGGACCAAGTACTGAGCCTTGTGGAACACCAGTGGAGAGTCTGCGAGGAGCAGATGTGGATCCCTCCATGTCACCTGATATGACCGACCTTCCAGGTAGGAAGCAAACCATTGCCATGCTGCACCACGAAATCCTAGGCTCATGAGGGTGGATAGGAGAGTCTTGTGGTTCACTGTGTCAAACGCTGCTGAAAGGTCAAGGAGGATGAGGACTGAAGACAGTTTGGCTGATCTAGCGGCATGTAGCTTCTCAGCGACGGCCATAAGGGCAGTCTCTGTGGAGTGTGCCGGTTTGAAGCCAGACAGACTGATTGGGATCTTGGAGGTCATTCTGTGAGAGATAGCAAGACAGCTGATTATAGACAGTTTGTTCAAGGGTTTTAGAAAGAAAAGAGAGAAGTGATACCGGTCGGTAGTTGCTGATGTCAGAGGGATCTAGAGTGGGTTTCTTCAGGATGGGAATAACCCTTGCTCTCTTGAATGAGGTTGGTACATGACCAGATGTTATGGAGCCACTGATGATAGTGGTGATGAAGGGGAGGAGGTCTTGAGAGATGGTCTGGAGCATTGTGGAAGGGATTGGATCCAATGGGCAGGTGGTAGGATTGCAGGATAAGATGATTTGCAGGATCTCTTCTGTTGCTAGTTTAGAAAACTGTGTCAGCGAATGAGAAGGAGAATCCTCAGTGTGTAGTGTAGGAGTTGGAGTAGAAGTGAATGTCTGGCAGATTTTTCCAATCTTCTCATCATAAAAAGTGGCAAAGTCTTCAGCAGTCAGGGAGGATGGAGCAGGAGGAGCCGGTGGGTTGAGCAGTGAAGAAAAGATGTTGTGGAGCTTGCGAGGATCTTGTGCAGAGGTTTCCAGCTTTTCTTAGAAGGCAATCTTAGGAGTCACTTCAGATGAAAATTTGGACAGGAGAGCACGGTAGGAGACAAGATCTGTGTTGAGTTGCGATTTCTTCCACTTTCTCTTAGGAGAAGTCACTTCAGATGAAAATTTGGACAGGAGAGCACGGTAGGAGACAAGATCTGTGTCGAGTTGCGATTTCTTCCACTTTCTCTCTGCTGTTCTTAATTCTCTCAGATTACTGCGTAACACATCCGATAGCCAAAGAGCAGGGCAGGAAATCTTCCCGGGTTTAGAAGATAGGGGGCAGAGGAGAAGAGACTGAAACTACTCTTGATTAGTCACCTGAGAGAACTAATTAGCATAGACTAACAGACACTTCCAAACACCACAAAAGAATCAACAATATACAATTCAACAATACAACAATTCTAGTGGTGAGAATCTAGATCCAACTGAGTTAAGTAGATAGTACACAAAGTCAGAGACCTACCTTACCAGTAGAGAATAAATTCAAGATAGAACTTAAAGCACACTCTTAAAACATATCTTTTTTCTCAGGCCTTTGCTTAACTTGAAAACACTTTTTTTCTGTTTGTTTCTTTTGTTTGGTGATGTTTTGCTTTACTTATTGTATTATTTAATGATTTAAAATTTTATATGTTTTAATGCTTTTGTTAGTTGATATTTCTGATGTTTTGGCTGTGCAGCACCTTGGTCAGCACTCGTTGCTTTTAAGGTGCTATATAAATAAACCTGACCTTGACCTTGACCTTGACATTGACACACACACACACACACACACACACAGATTTAACTATAGGTCATATCAGTGGCCCTTTATATTAAATTTGAAAGGAAAGAATTTTATTTTTTGTTGATCTCTGTTGCCATTTTACAGAAAGAAGATGAAGAGTCTGTGTATGCAAACAAAACATCACTTCTATCAGAGTCGCTTCAATCAGAGTCGCATCAATCAGAGTCGCTTCATTACTCCAGTGTCATTTTTCCAAACCGAGCAGGAAGTGAAATCAGGGGTCTTTCTTCTCTCACTGACGAATATGCCCTCATCCAACATGGCTCCAAACAACAAACTAAGGGGGAAACTGGAGAAGCAGCATTCAAGGAGGGCCAGGATGAAAACGTGATAAAATTGGACAGAGTAATGATGCAAAAATCAGCTGAAGAGGAGGTAATGTACGGAAACATCACTCGTCAGCCAAAAATGGAGCAAACTCAGGCAAATTTAGATAAAGATGATAAAATTGAAAAATCTAAAGAAACCAAAGAGGCTAAAGAAAGAGCTTCAGAGCAGCTCAAACACTCAGATGGAGCTGAAAGCATTTACGCACAAGTTAAACCTCCTAAACGTGAAAATAAATAAAAAATAAATAATGAATAAGTGTTTAAAACCTGCTGAGATGTTCAGGCTACAAACTAAGAGCCAGAATTGTTTTTTTTTAAATATATATATTTTTTATTTCTATATGTGTGATTAGAAATAGATGCTTGAATGATAAATACCTATTTACATTTCTTTTAAATCTGTAAGATTGTTTGAAAAGAAAAGCGACAAAAAATTTATAAAAATATCAATGCTTCAATCACAAACTGCTTAATGGAATTTATGCTCATAGTCTATGAGTTTATTGCTTTGGGAAGAGAGAAGGGCTTCATCTTTGAAATCATGATGACATTTGTGGCTTTTTTTCACTATAAAAACAAGCATGCTTGAAATCCTGGTCTGATGGACAAGCCAAAGTTAATAGCTGTTTATTTATTTTTTATCTTTTGTGTTACTTTAGTATTTAGTACATTGAGTGCTACTGAAAAAAAATTCTAAAAGAAAAAGAAGGAAAAAAAAACAAAACAAAAAAAAAAGGGGCAGCACTGGCAATTTAAATTACGTCAGTGTTTACGTCGTGAAAGTTGCTGGTATTCAGAGTCGGGTTACGCAGCTACTTAAGTGGATTTTCTGAGCTCCACATTCAGATTATTAAATTATTACTTTCTTTGCTGTCAAATGTAATACGATGCAGCATAAAGACATAAAAGCATGAGTATTTTAAAACTTAAAAATAAAAAACTAATCTGATGATATATGAATGAGAAGATGGCGCGTGTTGAACTAAACTGAACAGGAGTGTCGTATATCACCAGTATATCACTGCATGAATAGAGCTAGCTGTAATTCTCACATTAATCACTGGTTTAATTTAACAAAATGGCTTCCACACTCTTTATTCAGCAGCACAGAGAATAGCACTTGATCCAGTGCAGACTGTTATTTTACATTTTATTTCTTTTTTGATATTGTGCTCCGACAGTGTTTGTGTTAATTTGATGCTCTGTTGTAAACAAAACCTGCTCATGGTGTGAAGGATAATCTGACCTACCGCTTGTCTGCTACGCTTACAGAGAAACTTTAACTTTTTTCTTTTTATCTAAAAAAAAATTACTCCTTGAGATAAGAGATGTCTCTGATTAAGACACGTCTCCTCTGATGTCTTTTAATAGAACAAAAAAACATTTTGTGTCATATTTCTGTATTTAATATTGTCCTTCAATGACGTTCCAGTGTGTGTGAGTGATTTTACAGATGAAACGTAGATTTCAGCGTGACATTGTGGTTCCATCAAACTGTCAGACAGCGGCGCTGGACTTAACGCTGCTCCTCACTCGAGCCGATATCACGCAAGAAACATGCGCTTAAGTCTCTGTTTTAGATAAACTCCACCCCCTGTGTGCGAAACTCTCAGGTAACTTCTGAATAGCGCTTACGTCAGTAGTCACATCTGAGCTCTGAGTGCTGATGTGTGTAATTTCAGTATTAAATCCTCACTGCGTGTTTAACTCTACTCTGAATATGGTCCTTGGTTTGAACAATTGGTTCAGGAAAATAAATTTTAAGAAGATTTATCAGCATTTCTGCATTATATGCTGTATATTTTATATGCATATAGATATTCTGAGTAGGTAGTTTGTTAGATATCCTGATCAAGTCATTAATAAACCATAAGTTCATTGTACGATATTTCACAAATACTGTTCTGTTCATTGATAAGTGTTTTACAGTTTCATATCTGTTTGTAATTACTGTATGTCTAATTACAAACCTCTATTTTAGATTTATTTTGGTTATTAACATCCAACTTTAAATGTAATAAGATTCTAATTAAATGAAAAGTTTTAAAAAAGGTTGTGATGAAATGTCATGTTTTTGTTCTAGTTTTGTGTAATTCTGCTTTGTAATGTAGAATTTCTAATATTTATTAGTGTTTTAATCTAATTACCGATTTTTAAAATTCTTTGCATCATAAAGCCTGTATTTGAGAATGAATTGTCTGATAATCCTTTTGAGAAAAATAATAATGATAAATAAAGTGATATTTTCTTTGAACTCTGACTGAACTTGTACTATCAGTGAGTTAACGAATTAAAGAAACACATGAATGAACGTAAAACAAAGAGCGAGATGCAGGTGACTAAAGACAGATATTCTTTCATCCTCCTCCTGAGTGATTCAGGAGAATAAATCTGTAACTTTACGTGCAGGAGGGAAACTCGGAACAACCACAGGAGCTCACTGACCTCATGTCTGACCCCTCAAAGCTCACGTAACACATCAGGAAGTGTGGAAGGATGCAGAAAGATGCCTTTTCTCTTTCAGCAAAAGCGATGTTCACACATGGCCAAATAATTCACTAATAGAGCATTATTTTATTTCATTCCATTATTGTTAATGAAACTAAACTAAACTGCCTTTTTTTCAATTTAAACAACTAGTCTTGACAAATTCACTTAATTTACTATTAAGGCAGAACAGACAGTAAATCTGAGTTTGAGTAAATTTAAGTCTTTTTTATAATAAATAAATGATAATAAATAATAATAATAAATAACAAGTAGAATATGAAATATCACTTGCAGAATAGACAAAAACAATAAAATGAATAGTGTGTAATGAGTAGTACTCTAATACAACAGCAAAATTATAGATTGATAATAGCAAATTGTATAACAATAATAATAATAATACATTAGAATGTAATATCAAATAGTATGTAATATCAAATACAAAATGATATAGACAATAAAAAGAAGCATTTTCTCGAGTCCACTTATGAGAATGATGGAAAAGTTGCCCGCACCAAGATGGCGGCAACGTTGGCGTATGATCCAGCGGCCAATGAGGCATCTAGGTATTTTATATGTCCATGGGTGTCTCTGAAAGAGCGGAAGTGATTTCGATGTCAGAATTGTCTTTCATAATAAAAGTCATATTAGAATCTTAATTACATGAAATTATATCCAAAAATAAATAAATAAAATCACTGACACTGTTACTGAGATATCAACAACACAATCCATTCTTTTTAAACTCACTTTATTTATATTTACATTTATGGTTCTTATCCATCTTACGGTTATCTTTGACATCCACAGTAAAAATCATAACTATAAAAACAGCAAAGGTACTCGCAAATAAGTTAATGCTAGCTATGCCGGATAAATAATGATGATGTGGTTTAACTACACTATAAAAAAGACTTAAATTTACTCAAACTCAGATTTACTGTCTGTTCTGCCTTAAAATATTAAATTAAGTGAATTTGTCAAGACTAGTTGTTTAAATTGAAAATAAAGGCAGTGTAACGAATCCGGCCTCTGTGGTCCCCCCTGATCGTCACCAGAGGTCACCATCACCCTAGTATTGACTTCTCCCTCTAAACTCCATTTCCCATCACCCCTTGCATAGCACTGATTACGAGCTCACCTTCAGCTCGTTACCGGGACTACTTAAGCTTCTACTTCACACTCATTCTCCGCGAAGTCTTGTTTTGCCCTGGCTGACATTTCTGAGCATTACTACCTTCATTATTGGATTACTGTGTTTGACCCTGGACTGTTTTCTCTCGTTTCGCATTTGTTTGCTGCCTGCACCGACCATTCGTGTGTCTGATTACTCTGCCTTTGTCTCGCCTCTGGTTACCCTGTTTGCTGTTGCTCAACCACGCCTGTACAACTGTGTTTTCCTTTTATTAAAAGCTGCAAATGGATCCCCACTCTGGTGACTCGTCGTTACAGAAGACTTCGCCAAATCTCGATCCAGCAGCGGTCTACAGAATCTCTACCGAGGTCTCTGCCTAGGCGAATGTGCTAGCCATGTGCAAGCGCTACGGCTACCTTTATCTGAGTCTGCCTCGCGGCCATTAGACCCGGCACCACAAGCACCTACTTCGAATCATCCCACAGCCAGCCCCCACTTAGCCTATCCAGAGAAATTTGACGGCACACCAGCTAAATGTAAGGGTTTTTTGCTTCAATGCTCCTTGTTTGTCTCGCTACAACCGGCATTATACCCCACAGAGGAAAGCATCGCTTTTGTATGCTCTCTCCTGACTGGCAAAGCACTAGACTGGGCCACCGCTGTGGAATTTTAATCGACCAGCTTTTCCCTCGTTTGAGGCTTTTCTGCAGCACTTCTGGGAGGTGTTTGATCTCCCTGAGGAAGGTGATGGAGCGGATGAACAGATTCTTAGGCTGCGGCAGGGGAAAAAAATGGCAGTGGAGTTTGCCTTATCATTTTGCACACTGGCTGCACAAACTGGATCGTCTGATGACCCCTTAAAACTGCTTTTTCGCAAGGGTCTGAATCTGGAGCTAAAGGCTGAGCTCGCTTGTCGAGATGAAGGAAAAACTTTGGATCAACTGATTAATCTCGCCATTCGCATCAACAATCTGACTTGCTCTAGGAGACTCAGCAGTACCCGAACAAGAGGCGATGCAAGTGGGACGCACTCGAATCTCTCCAGAGGAGAGAGATTGTCGTTATCGCAGAAACCTCTGTCTCTACTGTGGCCAAGCTGGTCATATGAAAGTCTCCTGCCCCACAAGACCCAAGCAACATGCTCCCTCTGTGGTAAGTCAATCGTCTCATGCTTCTAAGTGTATCAAAATACCTGTTAAACTATTCTCTAGTCACGGGGTGATAGAGACAATGGCTCTAACTGACTCTGGAGCGGCTGAAAATTTTATTGATGCTGGCTTCGCTAGAATTCATGACTTTCCTCTCATACTCTGTAAATCTCCTTTGGCAGTGGCAGCATTAGACGGGGGACCTCTGGGCGCCAGCCAGGTCCAGTACACCACCAATGACATCTGCCTGACTACTGGCGCCATGCACACAGAAATAATCCATTTCTACGTCATACAAGCTCCCAATAATCTGGTTATTCTTGGACTTCCCTGGCTTCAGCTTCACAAGCCGCAGATCTCATGGACTGAGGGTCAAATCACTCACTGGTTGGCCAAGTGTTTTGCACAGTGTCTTCAGACTCTGGAGCCGACGTTGCTTGAAACAGCTACTGTCAAGTTGGACCCCTTGCACTCAGCTAGTCTACCCTCGGAGTATGCCGATTTGGCTGAAGCATTCAGCAGGTCCAGCACTACCCAGCTACCCCCACATTGACCCAGCGACTGTGTGATTGAGCTGCTCCCCGGTACCACACCGCCCAAAGGCAGAATCTTTTCTTTTTCACAAACAGAGACTGAATCTATGAAGGCCTACATTGAGGAGGAATTAGCCAAGGGCTTCATCGTACCGTCTACGTCTCCTGTGTCTGCCGGATTCTTCTTTGTCAAAAAGAGAGATGGGAGTCTTCGGCCTTGTGTTGATTATAGAGGTCTAGACAAAATTACTGTCAAGTTCCGGTACCCTCTACCTCTAGTCCCGCCAGCTCTTGAGCAGCTTTGCGCCGCCAAATACTTCACCAAGCTGGACATTGTCACAAAGCAGCTTTACAGAAATAAATGGATTCACAAAAATATATTGTAAATATTTGAATTTATCACTGTGAATTTATCCCTAATGAGCAAGCCAGTGGCGACGGTGGCAAGGAAAAACTCCCCGAGATGATATGAGGAAGAAACCTTGAGAGGAACCAGGCTCAAAAGGGAACCATCCTCATCTGGGTGACACTGATAGTGCGATTATAAATAAATCCCTTCTATTGCCACTACAGCAATCACAGTCCCAAGCCATTACAGTACAGCTCCCCATATTTGATCCCCATGCCATCTCCACAGCCCCCAGGTGGCACCATCCCCAGCAATCCAAACAGTTCTTCAGGACGTCCATATGGGGCCCCAGGAGCAGCGAGCGAACTCAACCGATGAGAACTCCAACCAGAAGTAGGGCATCAAGATGGGTGAGGCAGCGAGGAGGAGCAGAAGGGGTCAGGATCACTGCCATCACTAGCATCTCAGAAGTAGCATGTGTAGCTCGACAGAGAGTGAGGGAGAGAGAGAGATGGAGAGAGAGAGAGAGAGATGGAGAGAGAGGAAAAGATTGTTAGGTGAGCTTTTGTCCTCTAATGGTTAAGCACAATGTACTTTGCATGCAGAGTGCAAGCAGGGACTCCGGCAAGACTAGCCATGACAGCATAACTAAAAGGGAGAGCCAGAAGCTAACACAGACATGCGGGCACCCTGGGACATAAGGCAGCAGCCACTCCACCATCAACACACCTGAGTGAACGTGTGGCACCCGTGCAGTGGGACGTCATGACCAAAATTGTGGAGGCTCAGGGCATGGATCCTATACCTACAAAGTGTCCACCTAACAGGACCTTTGTACCTCTTCCTTTGAGGAACCGAGTTATTCAACAGGTTCATGACCTCCCCAGCTCTGGACACCCTGGAATAACTGCATCCATCCAACAAATTCTGGTGGCCCTCTCTTCACACTGACACCATTGCATATATTGAGAGCTGTGTTATCTGCAACACCACCAAGTCCTCGAAACAGGTACCTGTGGGTTTGCTCCAGCCTCTACCCGTTCCTCAGAGACCCTGGTCCCACATCACCATCAATTTTATCACTGACCCTCCCTACTTCACAGGCAATACCACCATCCTTACCATCATCGATCGCTTCTCTAAGTCCTGTCGCCTGATACCATTACCCAGACTACCTACAGCCCTAGAAACAGCAAAGACTCTGTGCAGTTGTGTGTTCTGCTTCTATGGACTCCCTGAAGATATTGTCTTGGACAGAGGTCCTCAGTTCACCTCACGAGTATGGGCAGCTTTCTTCAAACACCTCAACATCAACATAAGTCTTACCTCTGGCTACTATCCTGAATCCAACAGGCAAACTGAATGCCTCAATCAAGAAATCACTTGCTTCCTAAGATTCTACTGTCACCTCAACCAGGTGGATTGGAGCAGATATCTGTTCTGGGCATAATATGCACAAAATTCCCTGCACAAACCATCCACTGGACTTACACCCTTCCAATGCATGCTTGGATTCCAGCCACCTCTCTTTCCCTGGTCTGGGGAGCCCACGGACCTACCCGCAGCCAATGACTGGCTCAGGAGGAGTGAAACCACCTGGACCGAGGCCCATACTCATCTCCAACTGCCATCAGGAGACAGAAGGAACAAGCAGATCGCTACCAACGTCTCAACCCTGAGTATGTCCCAGGATCGTGGGTCTGGCTCTCCACTCAAGTTCTTCGGCTCTGACTACCCTGCCGAAAACTCAGTCCCAGGTACGTGGGTCCATTCAAAATCATTAGACAAATAACCCCTGTTTATTACCATTTGGCTCTACCTCCACAATATCATATCTCACCCACTTTTCATGTCTCTCTGCTCAAGGCTGCTGGTGCTCCGAGAAGAGCGGACGACCTAGACGAGGCCCGGAACCAGGGACCCCCTCCTCTCATCATTGACGGTGAGGAGGCATATCAGGTTCAGGAGCTCTTAAACTCTCGGCGCTGGAGAGGAATTCTGCAATATCTTGTGGGCTGGGAGGGGTTTGGGCCGGAGGAGAGGTCCTGGGTCGATGCCATTGTTTTCTCTCGTTTCATGTTTGTTTGCTGCCTGCACCGACCATTCGCCTGTCTGATTACTCTGCCTTTATCTCGCCTCTGATTACCCTGTTTGCTGTTGCTCGACCACGCCTGTACAACTGTGTCTACCTTTTATTAAAAGCTGCAAATGGATCCCCACTCCGGTGACTCGTCATTACAGGCAGTGAAGTTTCATTAACAATAATGAAATGAAATAAAATAATGAAATAAAACTAATGCTCTATTAGCGCATTATTCGGCGTTGTGTGTACATCTCTTTTGCTGAAGGAGAAAAGGCATCTTTCTGCGTCCTTCACAAAACAGACTAATTTTCTGTAGGTGAGTCTGTGGAAGGATGATTTAAATTTAATGCCATGATGTACGCATCCTCCTCTCTCACGCTGGGGTTAGGGTTTGTTTTCTCCTTGTGCATCAGTGGGCTTTCTGAGGTCTCCCTCTGCCTGCACTCTCCGTCAGAGCTCTTCTTCTTTTTTAAGCTACGAGGCCAACCCTGTACATCCACCATAACACACACTTCCTGATGTGTTATGTGAGCTTTGGGGGGTCAGACATGAGGTCAGTGAGCTCCTCTGGTTGTTCCGAGTTTCCCTCCTGCACGTAAAGTTACAGATTTATTCTCCTGAATCACTCAGGAGGAGGATGAAAGAATATCTTTAGTCTTTAGTCACCTGCATCTCGCTCTTTCATTCATGTGTTTCTTTAATTCATTAACTCTGATAGTACAAGTTCAGTCAGAGATCAAAGAAAATATCACTTTATTTATCACTATTATTTTTCTCAAAAGGATTATCAGACAATTCATTTGCAAATACAGGCTTTATGAGGCAAAGAATTTTAAAAATCGGTAATTAGATTGAAACACTAATAAATATTAGAAATTCTACATTATAAAGCAGAATTACACAAAACTAGAACAAAAACATGACATTTCATCACAACCTTTTTTAAAACTTTTCATTTCATGAGAATCTTATTACATTTAAAGTTGGATGTTAATAACCAAAATAAATCTAAAACAGAAGCTTGTAATTAGACATACAGTAATTACAAAGAGATATGAAACTGTAAAACACTTATCAATGAACAGAACAGTATTTGTGAAATATCGTACAATGAACTTATGGTTTATTAATGACTTGATCAGGATATCTAACAAACTACCTACTCAGAATATCTATATGCATATAAAATATACAGCATATAATGCAGAAATGCTGATAAATCTTCTTAAAATTTATTTTCCTGAACCCATTGTTCAAACCAAGGACCATATTCAGAGTAGAGTTAAACAAGCAGTGAGGATTTAATACTGAAATTACACACATCAGCACTCAGAGCTCAGATGTGACTACTGACGTAAGCGCTATTCAGAAGTTACCTGAGAGTTTCGCACACAGGGGTGGAGTTTATCTAAAACAGAGACTTAAGCGCATGTTTCTTGCGTGATATCGGCTCGAGTGAGGAGCAGCGTTAAGTCCAGCGCCGCTGTCTGACAGTTTGATGGAACCACAATGTCACGCTGAAATCTACGTTTCATCTGTAAAATCACTCACACACACTGGAACGTCATTGAAGGACAATATTAAATACAGAAATATGACACAAAATGTTTTTTTGTTCTATTAAAAGACATCGGAGGAGACGTGTCTTAATCAGAGACATCTCTTATCTCAAGGAGTAATTTTTTTTTAGATAAAAAGAAAAAAGTTAAAGTTTCTCTGTAAGCGTAGCAGACAAGCGGTAGGTCAGATTATCCTTCACACCATGAGCAGGTTTTGTTTACAACAGAGCATCAAATTAACACAAACACTGTCGGAGCACAATATCAAAAAAGAAATAAAATGTAAAATAACAGTCTGCACTGGATCAAGTGCTATTCTCTGTGCTGCTGAATAATGAGTGTGGAAGCCATTTTGTTAAATTAAACCAATGTGACTAATGTGAGAATTACAGCTAGCTCTATTCATGCAGTGATATACTGGTGATATACGACACTCCTGTTCAGTTTAGTTCAACACGCGCCATCTTCTCATTCATATATCATCAGATTAGTTTTTTATTTTTAAGTTTTAAAATACTCATGCTTTTATGTCTTTATGTTGCATCGTATTACATTTCACAGCAAAGAAAATAATAATTTAATAATCTGAATGTGGAGCTCAGAAAATTCACTTAAGCAGCTGCGTAACCCGACTCTGAACACCAGCAACTTTCACGACGTAAACACTGACGTAATTTAAATTGCCAGTGCTGCCCCTTTTTTTTAAAATGTTTTTTTTTTTTTCAGTAGCACTCAATGTATTAAATATTAAAGTAACACAAAAGATAAAAAATAAATAAACAGCTATTAACTTTGGCTTGTCCATCAGACCAGGATTTCAAGCATGCTTGTTTTTATAGTGAAAAAAAGCCACAAATGTCATCATGATTTCAAAGATGAAGCCCTTCTCTCTTCCCAAAGCAATAAACTTAAACTCATAGACTATGAGCATAAATTCCATTAAGCAGTTTGTGATTGAAGCATTGATATTTTTCTCAATTTTTTTGTCCTTTTCTTTTCAAACAATCTTACAGATATAAAAGGAATGTAAATAGGTATTTATCATTCAAGCATCTATTTCTAATCACACATATAGAAATAAAAAATATATATATTAAAAAAAACAATTCTGGCTCTTAGTTTGTAGCCTGAACATCTCAGCAGGTTTTAAACACTTATTCATTATTTATTTTTTATTTATTTTCACGTTTACGAGGTTTAACTTGTGCGTAAATGCTTTCAGCTCCATCTGAGTGTTTGAGCTGCTCTGAAGCTCTTTCTTTAGCCTCTTTGGTTTCTTTAGATTTTTCAATTTTATCATCTTTATCTAAATTTGCCTTAGTTTCCATTTTTGGCTGACGAGTGATGTTTCCGTACATTACCTCCTCTTCAGCTGATTTTTGCATCATTACTCTGTCCAATTTTATCACGTTTTCATCCTGGCCCTCCTTGAATGCTGCTTCTCCAGTTTCCCCCTTAGTTTGTTGTTTGGAGCCATGTTGGATGAGGGCATATTCGTCAGTGAGAGAAGAAAGACCCCTGATTTCACTTCCTGCTCGGTTTGGAAAAATGACACTGGAGTAATGAAGCGACTCTGATTGATGCGACTCTGATTGAAGTGACTCTGATAGAAGCGATGTTTTGTTTGCATACACAGACTCTTCATCTTCTTTCTGTAAAATGGCATCAGTAAAATTCTTTACTTTAAAATTTAATATAAAGGGCCACTGATATGACCTATAGTTAAATCTGTGTGTGTGTGTGTGAAATTTCACACTAACCTTGTCATTTAAAATGAGTCCTGCTGTATCTCCTTGTCCAGAAGGATTCACTATATCTCCTTGTCCAGAAGGATTCACTGTATCTCCTTGTCCAAAAGGATTTTTTGTCCTGAAAATATAAAAGCCAATGACGTTTGTGTTGATTCATAATATTACATTAAATCTTCTGTGTGTCTAAAAATTTAGAGGTTAATTTTGGAATAATTTCTGGTTAATAAACACACCTTACATACAGGAATACACCACACATCATCATCATTACTGAAGCTCCAACAGCTAGACCAATCAGCACTGAGGAAATATCCACACCTGAACCTAAAATAATAAAACACAGAAAATAATACCTTTAATAATAAATAATTTACCTAATAGTTTTCACATGAAGTCTATTTTGTTGAACTTATCCACTGTCCACTGATGGAGGCTTGAGTGCAAAACCACTCGCAGCAACCGCAGCCCCAAAGCCACCGCAGCGACCGCAGCCCCAAAGCCACCGCAGCGACCGCAGCCCCAAAGCCACCGCAGCGACCGCAGCCCCAAAGCCACCACAGCGACCGCAGTCCCAAAGCCACCACAGCGACCACAGTCCCAAAGCCACCGCAGCGACCATAGCCCCAAAGCCATCACAGCGACCACAGTCCCAAAGCCACCACAGCGACCGCAGTCCCAAAGCCACCGCAGCGACCACAGTCCCAAAGCCATCACAGCGACCGCAGCCCCAAAGCCACCACAGCGACCGCAGTCCCAAAGCCACCGCAGCGACCACAGTCCCAAAGCCACCGCAGCGACCATAGCCCCAAAGCCATCACAGCGACCACAGTCCCAAAGCCACCACAGCGACCGCAGTCCCAAAGCCACCGCAGCGACCGCAGCCCCAAAGCCCCAAAGCTAAAACTCCCCATATGAATCGCAGACAGAGAGAGAGAGAGAGGGAGAGGAAGAGATACAGACTGTTTGGATCCTGCCAGCAGTCTCTGTGGCTGCTACAACATAAATGCAGTTCACTCCACATTGAGCTGAGCCACCTATGATGCCAGGATATCCATCTTTGATGGCTGTTTCTCAGCAACAGTTATCTGGTCATTATCTGCGCATCCCCACGTCCCGTGTCTTTTGAATAAGTAACTCTTACTTTTACTTAGTAACTCATTATTTAGGCTTGATAACTCATTGTTTTGATCTCAGCAACTTGTTATTTCAAAATATTATCTTGTTATTTTGATTTAATAGCTAATTATTTTAACTTACGGGGCGGATGCAGGTGCAGATTTAGTTTATTATAAGTGAAACCAACACGAAACATAAAGACCATGAAACAAAATGAGGAGTAGCGAAGCAAGGCAACAACATGACCATGACATGAGTTAGGTTACACTGACGACAAATGACAAAAGCTAGACAATGTGTGCTAAACAGGACAGGATTAAAATGCTGGTGCTCATTAACCCTAAACGTGAATCAGGTGCAAACAGTCATGTGACGTTTTGAGTGTCGTGATCAGGTGATGTTCAGTGGATGAGGGGTATTGTAGTTCTGTGCCATATTTGAGGCATCCATGACACTTACTAATACTAAAAATAAGTTACTGAGACAAAATAATGATATAAAATCTTAAAACAATGACTTAGTAAGTCAGAAGAACAAGTAATGAATAAAAGACAACTTGTGAATTTATTTTTTCTAACCTTCAGCAGGCCTCTGAGCCTTAGTTATAAAGAAGAAGACCTGAGAGGCGTTGCCCAGATTATTGGAGCCAACACACTGCAGAGTGGGCGTGTCCTTAACTGACTGAGGGATGGAAAACAAAATGGATCTTCTTAAACTCGTGTTGCCCACAGACTCCACTTGGATGGGCGTTGCTTCTGACGGCAGGACAGTTTGACCTGAGAGACGCCACTCCAGTTTAGGAGATGGATTTCCATGAATCTCACAGGAACACAGGATCAGATCCTGAGTGGTGTTACAGCTGGAGGAGGGAGAGAACTGAGGAACATCTGAGAGAGTGAGAGAGAGAGAGAGAGAGAGAGAGAATGAGATAATGATATTATAACAAATCAGAAATGAAAGCTCTAAAATAATAAATGACCACTTGACAGAAGAGTGATTAGGTTTTTTTTTAATTTGAATAACATTTCTTCACCATCCTCAGATTCAGTACCCTAAAGCGCTGCAAAACTCCAATCAGGAGCCAGCTTGTGATTCAGAAAATTCTCTATTCTCATTCAGAATTTTTTTAAAAAAATTTTCTAATTCCCAGTTCTCAAAATAATGATTATATTGATCAGTACTAGCAAAGCAACCAATACAAAAATAAAAATAGATTTAAGATGGCACCGGTGGGGTCGGCTGCCTTCACGACTGCTTTCTGTTTGTATGTAAATTCTGTTTTATGTCAGTGGACAGTCATAAAAGCCATTTCAATGCACATCGTACTGTGTATGGTTGTGTGTGACCAATAAGATCTGATTTGAAAATAAAAAGCTCATAATTTGCCTTCATGTTTAGAATTGCATAGCGAGATTAAATAATCTCAAAGGAATTTCTCCTGGACCCAAGGTGTAAGATCTATATAAGACATATACAATGCTGACGGGCCATAAATAAAGTGGAACAGGAATAAGAAGCATGCAGAAAGGGGTAAACAGTGTGGAACAGTGGAGTGAGTACAGAGGGGGCAATAGAGTATACTTTCTCCATTCATTCTCTCAAGTACCATGTTGTGTGAATTTCTAAAGAAAATCAGCTGGACGGTTCTTCCAGGCTTTTTGGAGAACCTTCTACACTTCTTCAGTCACTGCCGGTAAAATCCCAGACCCTGTCATTAGTGTTTTTTTAATTAGTCAATAAGGTTAAAACTAACCAGAACCTAGATTCTTCTTCTTCTTCTTGAAAGTGTGTACAAAATATGCTGGACACCACATGCTTGATTACTGAACAGAATACAACAATTTATCTGTAACACTAAAAGTATTTTTAAAAAAAGCCATAATGTGATCCTGAGTGGTGTAACAGAAATGTGTTCGCCCTAACGTCCAAAGATCACAAGCTCGAATCCTGACCATGGAGTCAAGACAGCAAAACTGGCCATGTTCTCTGGGTGGGAGGGGCAGACTCTCTCTACCCTGTCAATCAGATCGACATTAGCCAATCATGGGTGTCTGTGAGCTCATGCATGCAGAACAGGGCAGATTAGTGCTTTCCTCAGACTGTGTTACACTGTCCTGTGGCACTGCATCAGCAGCAGTTTGAAAAGATGCAGAAGTTGGCTTCACTTGTGTTGAAAGAAGCATGTACATACCCCACCATCCATGGATGAATACACATAAGACGTTCTCCATGACTTTTCTAGAGGTCTCTGTCATGGTCTGGGCTAGGCTCCTGTTTGTTTCCTTATTCCTATGTGTTTTCTATTTCCCCTCTCCTTGTGTTTCCTGTGTTTATTTCTCCCCCACTTCCTGTTTGTGTGTGTCTGTGTATCTTTGGGTGTGGCACTCCACATCGATCCTCTTCATAATTGTTCAGCGAACGCACCTGCTTCCCATCTCCTCATCAGACTGCAGCACATATAAACCCCTGTTCTTCAGTCATCATCACCAGATAGTTCTGGCTACCAGTGCAGTATCAATGATAAGGCCCCTTTCACGTTTATGCTCAGATCTTTGTTGCCCAGTGTCTGTAGTGTAACCCTGTTTTTTTCCTGTGCTCCATGTCCACCTCCCTGCCTGCCTGCCGGCCTGCCTGTACTCCTCTACACCCAGTCCAGTCTCGCCTCCCCGTGGCTCACAGACAGAGCATCCTACTCTCACACCGCCGACCCGACTTCAAGTCCTGGCCTTGACATCCATGCTGAGTCACGCTCCTTCCCCACACATCTCTACCCTCATTATCCTTCAATAAACCCCATTTAACTTCCTGTCCTTGAGTCTGTGTTCTGCTTCTGGGTCCTACACTCTTGGCTGCTATAACAGTCTCACCCTTTTCTAGAGCATACTCAGCTACTAAGTGCCTGTATTGTCATACCCAAGAGCTTCTCTGCTGTCCACTGATGCTAATACATTGACCCATCTGATGTCAGAACAAACAGGAAGACACTGGAACTGTTTATATGTGACCTGAATGTCTGGACACTGAGCCCATGATACGCAAATAAATACTCAGGTAATGGCTCACTATACATTTTCTCATGTGTTCTCATACCTTGCTGCTTCCTGAACAACTGCAACACAAGAAATAAAAAGAACCAGTCGGACTGTCTTAAGTTAAGAGGTTTGTAAATATGCTAAACTCCATAAGTATGAGAGGCAAGAACTCACACTGAACATCCAGGTACACAGAAGAGCTGTGATCTCCGAGCTGGTTTTGAGCTCTACAGTAGTATAAACCACTCTGTGTAGAATCAGTCATGTTGATGGTGAGATGTTTTCCGGTTCCTATCTGCTCTCCATTCTCTCTGTACCAGGTGTAGTTCAGCACTGCTGGGTTTGCATCACTGCTGCAACTCAGAGACACTGAACTGCCCAAAAGCACTGAAGCAGATGGAGACGCTGATACTGACGTGCTTCTAGGAGCATCTAAAGGAGGAAGAACAAGAGGCTGTGGTAGAGGTGTGATAGTAGAGCAACTTCAGTATAATCTGACCTTTGGGTCTTTATCTGTCCCATTCTCAAAATCGCTTTTGGGTTTTCTTAAACTTTAAATTATTTTTCACAATTTTCAGAACTATAGCAGTGCCTCAAACTTCAGTGCCACCAAAATATATTTCTGGCACTAGGTTAAAAAAATGACATGTCATGTCATAATGTTGATTGTTATTTAAATGTTTGCTGTTGTGGCAGGAGAACAGCATTGTATTAGTAAAATGAGGTAGCTAATGTTTGTTTGGTTAGCATGCTGGCAATGCTTCATTATGTATATAGTATTGGAACTACAAGACCAATTCTATTTTTTTTGCTATAATTGGAAGACATTTGGGTTAAAGATCAAAAGATGAATATGAGACGACAGATCAGAATTTCAGCTTTCATTTCCTGATATTTACATCTAGGTGTATTAAAGAACTTAGAACATGGCACCTTTTGTTTAAACCCACCCATTTTTGAAGTGATCAAAAATATTAGAACATGTGACTGACAGGTGTTTTTTGTTGCCCTGTTAGATTGATTGTTTAAACAATTAATGGTTCTGAATGTCTACTCTTGGTTTGAGCCCTGGGTTTCTCCTGTGAAGACTGCATTTGTTGTTAAAAAGGATAAACCAACATGAAGACCAGAGAGCTGTCTATGGGAGAAAAGCAAGCCATTATGAAGCTGAGAAAAGAGGGAAAATCAATCAGAGCCATTGCACAAGCATTGGGAATAGCCAATACAATAATTTGGAATGTTTTGAAAAAGAAAGAAACCAGTGGTTTACTAACAACCAGACATGGAACAGGTCGGCCAAGGAAACAACAGCAGCTGATGACAGAAACATTGTGAGAGCTGCGAAGAAAAATCCAAAAGCAACAGATAGTGACATCACCAACATCCTTCACAGGGCAGCGGTGAATGTATCACAATCCATGTCCACCATTCAAAGAAGACTTCGAGAGCAGAAATATAGAGGCCGTACCACAAGATGCAAACCTCTCACCAGCAGTAAGATCAGAAGGCCAGACAGGAATTCACAGAGAAATACAGAGATGAGCCACAAAAGATCTAGAACCAAGATTAACCTCTACCAAAGTGATGGAAAGGCCAAAGTGTGGAGGAAGAATGGATGTGCTCAAGATCCAAAACATACGAGCTCATGGATGAAGCATGGTGGAGGTAGTGTCACGGCTTGGGCTCGCATGGCTGCTTCTGGAACAGATTCACTAATCTTTATTGATGATGGAGCTCATGATGGTAGCAGCAGAATGAATTCAGAAACCTACAGAAACATTCTGTCTGCCAATTTACAGAGAAATGCATCCAATCTAATTGGGAGGAACTTCATCATGCAGCAAGACAACAACCCAAAACACACTGCAACACAACAAAGCACTTCATCAGGGGAAAAGTTTTTAGACTGGCCGAGTCCATCAGCAGACCTTAACCCAACTGAGCAGCATTTCACCTCCTGAAGAGGAGACTGAATGGAGAAACCCCCGAAAACTAACACCAACTGAAAGAAGCTGCGCTACAAGTCTCGAAAAGCATCACAAAAGAAGAAAGCAACAGTGTGGTGATGTCAGTGGGTCATTGGCATGAGGCAGTTATTGCAAGCAAGGGATATGCACCCAAATATTAACTGTTATTTACTTTCATTTACTTTAAGATACTTTACTTTAATACTTGTGCCCGCCTAAAAATTAGGTGGTCTGATACAAAAGGTTCTGTTTTGTGTTTAACTCATCTAGATGTAAAAGGAAATAAAAGCTGAAATCCTAAATTCTCGTCTCATATCCATCTTTTGATCTCAAACCCAAATGTCTTTGGTGTATAACACAAACAAATTAATTGACCTTGTCGTTCCAATAGTTTCGGAGGGGAATGTGTATATAATGTCCAAAACAAGGCTTGAGTCCTACAGCAGTGTCGCTAAAGACTAAAGACATGGCCAAGAACAAACTAGTTAAGTTTCTTGAAATTTTACAACCCTAAATCCATGTTGCTGTGTGACTTAGCACTAACAATACTCCAGCACTGTACTCACACTGAACATCCAGGTACACAGATGAGCTGTGATCTCCCAGCTGGTTTTGAGCTCTACAGTAGTATAAACCACTCTGTGTAGAATCAGTCGTGTTGATGGTGAGATGTTTTCCGGTTCCTATCTGCTCTCCGTTCTCTCTGTACCAGGTGTAGATCAGCACTGCTGGGTTTGCATCACTGCTGCAACTCAGAGACACTGAACTGCCCAAAAGCACTGGAGCAGATGGAGACGCTGATACCGTCGTGTTTCTAGGAGCATCTAAAGGAGGAAGAACAGGATTTAGGAGACTCCATGAATCATTAAAAGTGTAGTGAATGTGAATTAATCAGCACTTACACAGAACATGTAGTCTAAAAGAGCTCTGTTCTGATTTGGTCTTGTTCTGGAGCTGGTAGGTGGCAGTGCAGGTGAAATCGACTCCATGATGCAGGCGAGAAGCACTGAAGTTCAGCTGAGAGGAACTGAAGCTGGTGTTGTGGTTCTGCTCCTGTCTCCTCTCCTCAGACAGGAAGTTCCATGTAAAAGTGGGTGGCTTTAAGAGACATGGAGGAGCTGGAGCAGAGCAAATGAGACTCACTGAAGTTCTCTCCACCACCTCATTTTGGTCCTCCACCTTCCCCTGATCCTCCTTATACAGTGTTATTGAGGGGCTGATTGGAGAGTCTGAGATAAACACACAGTATCACATTAGAGATGAGTTTTAAATGTGTTCCAGTGCATCATTAGTGTAATTACAGTTACACTGTACACACACACTGCTGCAGCTCTCACCTCGCACTCTTATATCTACTGATGAAGATTTATACGTCTCTTTCAGTTTTCCTGAAGTTTCTATTCTAAAGTAATATCTTCCACTGTCACTCTGTCTGATGTTGTAGAAGATGGTGGTGCAGTTCTTCATGTGGAGGTCTCCTATAATTTCCCCTTCAATCTTGTTCTCTGTAGTTTCTTTGGAGTTAAAGACTTTGTTAATGAAAGGGTCGTCTTTATTCCAGATTCCTGTAAGAGCTGTCTTGAGGTCTGCATCAAATTCTTCTTTAATCTCAAAACTACAGGGTATGAGAACACAGAGTCCTCTCAGAGCTTCAACACTCTGTGGTAGACTGATGGAGAATTCTCTACACAAAACACCTGCAGACACACACACATACACACACACACACACAATCATTATTACAGTAACACACAACACAAAATCATTACCACAGTAACACACGCACCACAAAATCATTACTACAGTAACACACACACACCACAAAATCATTACTATAGTAACACACACCACAAAATCATTATTACAGTAACACACACACACCACAAAATCATTGTTACAGTAACACACACACCACAAAATCATTTCTACAGTAACACACACAACAAAAAATCATTATTACAGTAACACACACACCACAAAATCATTTCTACAGTAAAACACACAACACAAAATCATTATTACTGTAACACACACACACAACACAGCATGTATCTAAAGCGTGTAGAAATATTTACTCCAAACTGCAGTTGTGTTACAGAATCACACCAAACTGATTCAGTTACTGCCTGAGTTTAACACACTTACGTTATCAGGTCACACATTAAATATAAATTCTACACAAACCTTGAAACAGAAAACAAACGATGACGATGAGTTTCTCTGCTGATTTCATCTCTCTGTTCAGGAAAGATCACCTGGAGAAGAGACTAACACACACACACACACACACACAATATGGTTTATTTAAAAAGAACTACATGTGAAAACACACTGAGTCTGTTATGCCTGAACTGAAGTGTCATCACACAACACGCTGACAAGCACACACACACACACACACACACACACACACACACACACACACACACCCCATCCTCTCACACTCACCCTGCCCAAACCTCTAACACTAAACGTGTATACTGCTGCAGTTTACTGTAGGAAGTGTGAAAAAGCCCCATAACCTGCTGCATTATAAACACACTGTGCTCGGGGTGTAACAAAGCCTCGTTCAAAGCCGGGGACAGAATGAGGACGTGAAAACGGCAGCCCCGGTGCTACCGTAAATAAACATGGCCACGCCCATACTCTGCATTCTCCCACAGGTATTACAATTTTCATACGCAGTCTGATCCGTTAGCACCGGCGAATGCTCGGGGTGATGGAAAAGAGCTCTTCAGTTAGCACTCTGTCTTGCTTGGTACTGTTCGACCCGAGTGAGAGGGAGTTTGGGACGGGACTCCAGTTTCCCAGAACAGCATGGTCAGAGCAGAAAGGGCACAGAACACACCCACATCTCCAGGCCCTTCTCCTGGGACAGGCTTTAGAAGCAGCAAACAGATTCACCCTCACAGGGTTGGAAGACTTTGTCCTCGGGGAAGAGGACTTTAGTGGGAGGGGGACTTTAAGGAAGTTTACTGAAGGTCTCAACTTAAAATGCATGACCAAGACCTGTTTATCTTTCAGCAGTTATCACTAATACAGTTTTTCTCAAATTATATTTAAATCATCTCATCACTCATCACTATCAGCTCAGTGCGCTGTGCTCTGATTGGCTGAGAGCAGTACGGTGTGTTCTGATTGGCTGAGAGCAGTATGGTGTGTTCTGATTGGCCGAAAGCAGTACAGTGTGTTCTGATTGGCTGAGAGCAGTACGGTGTGTTCTGATTGGCTGAGAGCAGTATGGTGTGTGCTGATTGTCTGAGAGCAGTACGGTGTGTTCTGATTGTCTGAGAGCAGTACAGTGTGTTCTGATTGTCTGACCGTAGTACAGTGTGCTCTGATTGTCTGAGAGCAATACGGTGTGCTGTGATTGGCTGAGAGCAGTATGTTGAGTTCTGATTGGCTGAGAGCAGTACAGTGTGTTCTAATTGTCTGAGAGCAATACGGTGTGTTCTGATTGGCTGAGAGCAGTACAATGTGTTCTGATTGTCTGAGAGCAGTATGGTGAGTTCTGATTGGCTGAGAGCAGTACAGTGTGTTCTGATTGGCTGAGAGCAGTATGGTGAGTTCTGATTGTCTGAGAGCAGTACAGTGTCATCTAATTGGCTGAGAGCAGTAAACTATTTTCTGATTGTCTGAGAGCAGTACAGTGCGTTCTAATTGGCTGAGAGCAATACGGTGTGATCTGATTGGCTGAGAGCAGTACGGTGTGTTCTGATTGGCTGAGAGCAGTACGGTGTGTTCTGATTGGCTGAGAGCAGTACGGTGTGCTCTGATTGGCTCAGAGCAGTAGAGATGATAACACATTACACACAGAGGATAACTGTAATAACTGAGTCAGTATCAGTTGTTAGTGTTTGTTGTAGAAAGAGTTATTGTTACCCGTGTGTATGTGAGTCTACTGTTCCTGTCCTGAAGTGTCATTAGTTACCATGCTGACAAACATCACACACACACACTCACCACGCCCGGGCCTCACACACACTCACCACGCCCGAGCCTCACACACACTCACCACGCCCGAGCCTCACACACACTCACCCCGCCCGAGCCTCACACACAAAAAGTGTATACTATTGCAGTAACTCCATTTGTTGTATAAGTTAATAATGTTATAAGCTACATGGTAAAAATCACTCCACACTGTAGCTACGTTAAAGCTACATCCATGATTAGAATCTCCTCGAGTCGTTTCTCTTGTTTCCAACAGCTACATAACCTGATGGATTATAAACACACTGCATTAGGAGTGTAACACAATGACTCTCTCTTTTCTTTGTAGCTGCCTGCAAACTCTTTTCTACAGCATTAACATTCACCTGGACAGTTTTACACACGAAAACTTGATCCTGCAAAAATCTCTCTTTTGGTATTGTCAGCTATTGTAGTCACAGTGGTGTATAGAGGTAACTAATCCCCATGGCACAAATCCCCTGTTCCTGCCTCAGAGCTGAGGTACAGAATTTTGGATAAACCTGTACCACGTGTCACTTCACCACAGAAGCCAGGTTGTTAATATTAAAAACGGTGGACTTCCTGCATGTTACACTACAACAACACAATCTTCATTGCATGTACAGACAAATCTGCATGGCCTGGTTGTTCAACATGTCATTGATACATGCTCCTCTGTTAGCAAATATGTTTAGCTTTGAATTCTCTGTCCTAACTCAGAACTCAGAAAGATACAGTGATAGAACTGAAATGTCAGCTTTTAGAAACAAAACTAGCTGTAAAAAAAATCAGCTACTGTAGCACCAGTGAAGCATGGTGAAGAAGGGGCCTATATGTAAATATTTTTTTGGACAGTAGATCACCATAAGTGGTGTAGTGCAGGAAAAAGTAGATCTCAAGTTTAAAAAAACATGTGAACACTCCTGCTGCAGCTAACAAACAGATACTGGTAAGATTACACAGTTTTATTTACCTTAAGATCAAATCTACTATTTTCCAGCTGAGTCTCGTGAACTAAACTGTTATTATTACAGATAGAGTGGTTCTTACCAGAGTATGTTAGCGTCTCCAGTTCTTGAGCTGAAGTGATGAACATCACGTTTACAGTAACACTTTAACTGCCTCTCACTCTCAACATCCTGAGTGTCAAACACTAACAAACAGGAACTTCTTTAAGTGTGTGTGTGTGCCTTGTTTAAGAAATTCTAATAAAACACAAGATTAAAGATACACACCAGATTAAATTTGTAGAAGAAATACACACATGAGCACACTGCTAGTGTTAATGCACTTGTGTGTGTATCCTTAAAACCTGCTTACAGAGCCACATATTGATGTAGCCTTTAAGATTTCAACCTGCTGAGTAACACCTAGTTTGGATTATTTTTCCACAGGTACTGTAATTATTACTAAAGTATATCTGGGATTTTAGTCTTTAATTAGTATATTTATGGATATATGGTCA
Organism: Pangasianodon hypophthalmus; assembly: GCF_027358585.1. Lineage (NCBI taxonomy): Eukaryota > Metazoa > Chordata > Actinopteri > Siluriformes > Pangasiidae > Pangasianodon > Pangasianodon hypophthalmus. Next base: position 402,761 of record NC_069727.1, read on the forward strand.
TGTGACCTATTAATGATCAGCCATGTCCCTTACAACAATAGCTTATAATAAAGATCAAAGCAATCAGTTTGTATTAAAATTCAATTTTATTTGTGTAGCGCTTTTAACAATGGACATTGTCACAAAGCAGCTTCACAGAAATAAATGGATTCACTATGTGTATATATATATATATATATATATATATATATATATATATATATATATATATATATATATTGTAAATATGTTAATTTATCCCTATGAATTTATCCCTAATGATCGAGCCAGAGGCGACGGTGGTGAGGAAAATCTCCCTGAGATTATATGAGGAAGAAACCTTGAGAGGAACCAGGCTCAAAAGGGAACCCATCCTCATCTGGGCGGAACAGATAGTGCGATTATAAATCATTCCCTTCTATTATTGTGTACTATATGGACAAATAGTGTAATTGTGCAACCAATAAATTCAGCACAGTTTTTGCAAGAAGTCTGGTTGCCCCCATGTGGCACCATCCCCAGCAAAACCAAACAGTTCTTCAGGCCGTCCATATGGTGCCCGAGCAGCAGCGAACGAACTCAACTGATGAGAACTCCAACCAGAAGTAGGGCATCAGGATGGATCAGGCAGCGAGGAGGAGCAGAAGGGGTCAGGATCACTGGCATCTCAGGAGTAGCATGTGTAGCTCAACAGAGAGGGAGAGAGAGAGATGGAGAGAGAGAGGGAGAGATTGTTAGGTAAGCTTTTGTCCTCTAATGGTTAAAGACAATGTACTTTGCATGCAGAGTGCAAGCAGGGACTCTGGCAAGACTAGCTATGACAGCATAACTAAAAGGGAGAGCCAGAAGCTCACACAGACATGAGGGCACCCTGGGACATAAAGCAGCAGCCACTCCACCGTCGACAAACCTGAGTGAACGCGTGAGAGTGGGGGGGCGACATCATCCAAACATCCCAGTTCACCACAACACTCTATGCCTGTGAAACCCTCCAGACCTGCCCCTGTACCTAAGAAAACTATTCACTAAAGGATTGACTAAACAAATATGTTTTCAGCCTAGACTTAAACACTGACACTGTGTCTGAGCCCCGAACACTAAGTGGAAGGCTGTTCCATAACTGTGGGGCTTTGTAAGAGAAAGCTCTACCCCCAGCTTCGAGGTACCAACAAATAGCCTGCACCTTTTGATCTGAGTAGGCGTGGCGGATCATAAAAGACCAAAAGTTCGCTCAGGTACTGTGGCACGAGACCTTTTAGTGCTTTATAGGTCAATAGTAGTATTTTATAATCAATACGAAATTTGATTGGGAGCCAATGCAGTGTGGATAAGATAGAGGTGATGTGGTCATATCTTATGGTTCTAGTAAGGACTCTGCATTCTGGACTAACTGGAGCTTGTTTATGCATCTACTGGAACATCCAGACAGTAAGGCATTACAATAATCCAACCTAGAGGTAACAAAAGCATGAACTAGTTTTTCTGCATCGTGTAATGACATTATATTTCTTATTTTAGCAACATTTCTGACATGAAAGAAAGCAATCCTAGTGATATTATCTACATGAACTTCAAAAGAAAGACTAGAGTCGATAATCACACCAAGGTCTTTTACTGCTGCACATGATGAAAAAGAAAGACCATCCAGAGTTACTATGTAATCAGAAAGCTTACTTCTAGCTGCATGTGGTCCTAGTACAAGTACTTCTGTCTTGTCAGAATTAAGTAAGAGAAAGTTAATAAGCATCTAGTGTCTAATGTCTTTTACACATTCCTCAACTTTATTAAGCTGGTGTCTGTCATCTGGCTTTACTGAAACATACAACTGTGTGTCATCAGCGTAACAGTGGAAGCTAATACCATGCTTACGAATAATTTTGCCCAGAGGTAGCATATATAAAGTTAAAATGAGGTGTGTGTGCAGTATGCGTGGAACTGTTAGTGTGACGAGCATGTGTACATTGTCTGGAAATCTAATCTCGTCTGAATAGTACCTTAATAGACCTTTAGGACCATGTGATGGTTGTACACTGACTGGGATGGAACAAAGCCCTGGCCAAAGTAACTCTATAATTTATCATTAAGGACTTGATCTTGATGCATATTGCTGATACAGGAAGCCAGTGGAGTGCCATGGTGCTGGGACCAACATGCATACAAATTGATAGTAAAATGTGCCACCATATTTTGGACCATTTTGGATATTTTGCAGTGGTTTAACAGTAAAAGCTGGTCAGCAGATAGTTACTACTGTTGAGCTGGGAGAAGAGAAGAGCCTGAATGAGCCATTGTGTTGCAAATTTCCTTTAGTACTTGCACAAAAAGGTTTATTTGGAGGCAATTATATCACAGAGCCGGAGTCTGACCCAAATGCAGAATGCGGACAGAGGCTCAATTTTAAAAGTCTTTAATGAGCATAGTGGTTTAAACACAGTCAATGGCGTCAGAATAGATGCAAAGGGTGAAGGAACAGGCAGATAAACAATAGCGAGTTCACAGTCACAACAGTCTTTACTCACTAACAGAAAGCTCAATATCCACGCAAGTTGTTTGTAACGGATTACAGAGTCCAGTTGTGACAGAGATGCGCCGCTGGCTGCCTCGCTAGCAGCAGCAGGGCTAATCTCCAAAAACAGACAAATCCGAAGGCGCAGGCAGAAATCCAAGTATGAACAGTTCCAACGAGCAGGCTTGGACAGGCTTGAGTTTGGACATGTGAAACGTGGTGTGGATCCACAAGGCTCTGGGTAGCTTAAGGCGCACGGCCACAGGGTTGAGCACCTTGGAGATAGGGAACGGTCCCACGAAGTGAAGAGCCAGTTTTCTGAAGGCCGTCTTGAGAGGCAGGTCCCTTGTGGATAGCCACAATCTTTGGCTGACGCGGTAGGGCAGGGTTCTGCGATGGCCCACTTGGCGTAGCTTCTGGAACTCCTTAGCAACGTGAGGCAGGATCTTCTCCAGGTGCGCCGGCATCGCCTGACAAAGTCCACGGCGGAGGGTATGGAAGCCTTCAACTCCTGTATGCTCAAGAGTGAGGGCTGGTAGCCGTAGGCAACTTGGCAAGAGGCCCCTGGCGGCTGATGGAAATGAGTTGTGGGCGCATTCTCGAGCTCCTGGTTGAGATGTTCTGTCTGCCCATTGGTCTGTGGGTGAAAACCAGATCAGAGGCTGACGGTGATTCCCAGGAGCTGGCAGAATTCTCTCCAGAAGAGACATGTGAACTGGGGTCCTTGGTCAGACACGATGTTGCGGGGCAGGCCATGGAGGCGAAAGACGTGTAGGACTAGGAGCTCGGCAGTTTCCTTGGCTGAGGGCAGCTTGGGCAGCAGTATGATGTAGGAATCGAAATGTGCCAACTTGGAAAACCGGTCCACCACGGTAAGTATGTTTCCTGTGGACTGAGAAAGGCCCGTCACAAAGCCCACAGACAGGAGCGACCAGGGTCTTTTGAGTACAGGCAGGGGTCGGAGGAATCCTGCCAGAGGGACCATGGATATCTTCTGCTGAGCACAGACAGGGCAGGCGGCCACAAACTCCCGGACGTCCTTCCTCATGGTGGGCCATGAGTTGTTGTACAAGTGCTTGGGTACGGGCAATACCAGGGTAGCAGAACATCCTGGAGCTGTGGCACCACCACAGAATTTGTGAGCGCATGGATTCAGGGATGAAGAACTTGCCCTCCAGACAGTTCTGGGCACGGGTTGGTTGATGGAGGCCTGCTGCACCTTCCTCTCAACGTCTAAGCTGAGAGCTCTCACCAGGACCGATGACGGGAGGATGCGTTCTTTGGGGGGCTCCCCTCCCACTGGTGAGAACTGACTCGAGAGGGTGTCAGGCTTGCCCCTCTTCAAACCAGGTTGATACGACAACGAGAAGTTGAAGTCCAGAAATGAATGGTGCCTGCTGCCCCGCAACATCACTGCTCGGCACCCTCCAACCAGTGTTGCCACTCCTCCAAGGCTGACTTGACGGCGAGGAGCTCACGTTTCCGAGCCATGTAGTTCCGCCCGGCCGAGTCATCGGGAGAAGAAGGCACAGGAATGTAGGTGGTTGCCCTTAGGGGACGTCTTAGACAGGACAGCCCACACGACAAGGTCACAGGCATCGACCTCCATGATGAACTGGAGCGTCAGGTCAGGCAGGGTTAGGATAGGGGCCGTCGTGAAGAAGTCCTTCAGTTAGAGGAAGTCTTGCTCTGCCTTCGGCGACCAGGTGAACGTACACTGGACATGGCGCTCGTGTTCCTCCAGGGAGTCGGAGAAGATCAAGATGTCGTCCAAGTAGATGAAGATGAAGGAATACAGAGTGTCTCGGAGGACGTCGTGGACGAGTGCCTGGAACACCACTGGGGCATTGGTCAGGCCAAACGGCATCACCAGGTACTCATAGTAGCTAGTAGGGGGGTTCAACGTCGTCTTCCATTCATCCCCTTTGCGGATGAGGACCAGGTGATAGGTGTTCCTCAGGTCTAGCTTGGTTAAGATGGTGGCTCCCTGGAGTAGCTCAAAGGCAGAGGACATCAAAGGCAGAGAGTAGCAGTTCTTGATGGTGATAGCATTGAGCCCTTGGTAGTCGATGCACGGGTGAAGAAACTTCTTCCTTCTTCTCCACAAACAAAAATCCCGCTCGGGCGGGGGAAGAAGACATGCAGATAATGCCTGCACTTAGGGACTCCAAAATGTATGTGGCCATCACCTCCCTCTCAGGTCCGGTGAGGTGGTAAAGGCGTCCACATGGGGGCATGGTTCCAGGTAGGAGGTCAATGGCACAGTTGTAGGGTCGATGTGGAGGCAGCGACAAAGCCTTGGCCTTGCTGAACACTTGTTTGAGGTCACGGTAAACCAGCGGCATGGAGCTGAGGTCAGGGGAGACCATCTGGCGATGAGCAAATGCTGGGTGAGTCATTATATAGTGCTGGGACACGAAATGGCCACCACAGGAAGTGCTCCTCCAAAATGGCTGCTGACCCGGAAATGCAAATAATGACAATTATCCTTCCTCCAGGTTGAGCTATCTGTAGGAGCAGCTAAGATGGCAGCTCTGGAGGGAAGGACAGGTAGAGCTGAGTGTGTTAGCATAGGAGTGATTAGAGAAGCGATCAGGCTGCATGACTGTTTCTTAAAATATGATGTACAGTGATAAGAGAATACGACTAAGCACAGATCTTTGAGCTACACCAGTCACCAGCAGTGAATGAGATTCCCAGAACTGATACAGAAGTACACTTCCTAGTGCAAGATGGTCTAAAGACACAATAACCAACCACTAAGGCTTCTGGACCCAACTTTAAAGCTCCAAGTAGCTTTGGTTTGCTTCCTGCACTGCCACCTCTAAGACTGTTGTTATGTACCTCAATGTAGGGCTGCTCCACTTCCAGTATGACTGGGACCAGCTCACATACTCATGGGAGGCAGAACTGTTCTATGGTGGTAGATTCTCGCAACTGAAGAATCTTTAGATCAGCATTAGCACCAACAGATGCATCATTTCTGAAAGGCTACTGACTTACAATATCCAGGTAGTACCATGGCAGGTGAAATCTGCTACCCTAGGTACTGTTTTCTGTAGTCCTGCCCATGAGACCACATGTCTGAGCTTCAGCACCACAGGCCTACAACTTATGTGGACCATTAGCTGCTCCTAATAGTCTATGTGTTCATATAGCTTTCCATCTCTCAGAAAAACAAACTTATCCAAGACATTACTAAATAGGTTACTAAAAAACCACAGAGTAGTTTTTAGTTTATTTAGTGGAGGTAGATGGATGGCGAAATCTGTCCATTCTTATTGCGGAGCTATGCTAGTGCTGCATGTCAGGATAGAGAAAAAGACACAAATAACACATACCTTATTAATTTGTCTGAACATGACGCCCAGTAACATTTCACAGTATTAGCACACAAAATCCGTCTTCGGTGTTTCTAGTATTAATCGCTAAAATAAATGAATGAAATAAAAGTGGAGATTGTGGGTTTCTCTCTCTACCCCATTTGTAAATCAAGTGACCACATGTGGGGTCCTGACCCCAGGTTGGGAACCCCTGGGTTAGTGTGTGTCTATGGTAGCTGATACACTGCAATGGCTGAGCTGCATTACTGGACGATTTAGCACATGGCGCACACAGGAGGTGCTCTTTCAGAGTTTAGTCATCATCAAGTTTTGTGTCCATGGCTAATTATAAAATAGCCATGCTGTGAATGCTGTTGGTAATTTAATCCTGATTGGCATTTATCAACATAGACATTTGAATATGAAGAAAAAAAGCGAAACTTTTGAAAATCTAGTGGAAAATTTTAATTTAGTTTGGCTACAAAAATATTAACACAACTTTACTGAAACATAAACAAAGCCCATTAAGAGTAAAACAGCAATTATAGTAGCAACTAAGTGATTTACCAAATGTTTATGGTAGCTACACTGTAAAAATAGCAATTATGTGGTTTAATTAAGGCTAATGCAAATGCTATATCAGCTACTTAAATATCAAACATGTGATTTAACTGATGCTGATGTTAGCCAAACATTATTAGTTAACTTGCATGTAAACAAGTTTATAACTGCTATAATGTAACTGGGAACAGAAACTAACTTGTTTCATCAAAGTTCCACAAGTGTAACTATAAACTGATAAAATGTATGACAGCACATTCCTTTATATCTTTAATGTTCTTCAATGATAATTATTTAAAAAATAAACAAAAGCAAAGCAAAAAAAAGCAAAAAAACAAGAGATGAAAAAGTGCAGCTTTTCAGGAGTTGTTCTTTTTTTCTCTCCTCCCTGAAACACACAAAGCAAAACCACACATCCATCAGCTCTTTACAGAGGTCATGTTTAAAACCTGTAGTAATAAATGAGGTTAACTGAATAAAGTTAATAATTAGTGCTAATGAGTGATGTGATGTCACCTCTGTTAGTCTGCAGAGTTTCATAATCAGAGTTCTGTACAGCAGAGAGCTGGAGAGAAGCATAAGTATCTCCTGTCTGTAGAACCTTCACATAATAAACATCATCATCATCATCACCATCAATAATAATAATAATAATAATAATAATAATAATAATAGTAATTGTGTGTGACGTACCTTTATTTTCCTGGACAATCTAATAACAAATTTCATGAAAATATATTATTCATGCAGGTAATTCTAATCTTTAAGTTAAAGATCATAAAATCTTTAATTCTGCTGAATTCTGCTGTTTTACTGATCATTCTAAACTGATTTTTAAATAGTTTTTAAATAAGTTTGAATGATCGAAATATTTCTCAATCTGTCACTTACTGCTTTAATTTGTAGATGAAAAATCCAGTAACACCAACACACAGAAGGAGAACCACAGAGAGAGATAGAACCAGATAAAGTACTGCAGTGTGTCTGTGTTCTGGAAAATAAAACACAAGTTTAACATATAAAATAAAATTAATCACACTGAAATTGAATACCTGTTTTATTAATCCACTGTAGCTGCCTACCTGAAATGGTGGGATTAAACAGGAGTGAGGCGACCCCTGGGTTATTAATGCCAAGATCAATGCAGAGTGAGCGTGTCTATAAATGACTGATGGATGACAGTAGTTCAGTGTTTTGGCCTCGCTGGCCTGGACATAATGCTTTGTGCAGCCACCAGTGACGTGCTGCGAGTGACAATGGCTGCTATACAGCTCTGCCAAGTAGCTTGTAAGCATGTGCCATGAGCTCGAGTGCTGCACAGCAGAGCACTCTCCATCTAGTTACTTACTGACTGTTGAAGCCGAGCTGTAAATAGTGAGATTGCAATCCCTCTATCCACTACTGGGAGCAATGTTCGAAGGACGAAATTCTTGGAAATGTGGCACTGAAGAGAAACAACAGTGGGGTCTGTAATTTCATGACTCACCACTAAGACTTGCTACTTGCTCTACAGTACTCTGCTGTGATTGTTTACATTGCTGAGCAAACCAGAGACTGATCTCAGACATGCCTCAGCTCCAACTGTGTTTGCGGCTGAAGATCTCTTGGCACTGTAGGACAGCTACCAGTGACTGATCCTCCAACCAGCAATGGGAAACTCGCATGGACATTTTTGCTGAGAGATGCCAAGGGTAACCCTGCTAGGTGTTGATACAGGAACACAGAGGTCTACTCACTCCAGCCCATCATGAGAATTAGTGAAAATCACTAGCTTTGCAACTCAGTCTTATGACTGTGGAATTACAAGGGCAATCACCACTCAACCACGCTTCAAGGCTCAACCATGCTTCTCATTTGTTATGCCTGGGACTATGAGGAGTACCTTCCATGGCTATAATTGTGAGGTAAGTGTCACTTAGATTAAAATCGATATAAAAGAGCTGATAGAATGCAAGACTGAGACACCAAATATAGTTTGGTTAGAAAGAAAGTTAATTATGCCACTGTTTGTTTTTTAGATATTATGAAGTTAATATGAAGTTAATATGAAGTTAATATGAGACTATTGCCAGCTTTGAAGGACGGGTTCACCTGGAGCTCTGACTGTAGTCACAAGCTGTTTTGCAGAGGGCCAGTAAACACCCGAATTGTACAAGGTGAGAAGAAGTAAAGGGAATTTCTGCCATTACTAATGTCGTTTTCTAGCGTCATATGGTCACCATGTGACTTTGTGTTAAAGATCTCGTTCTGTGCACATATGCAAAAGACACTTTCCTTTCATCATTTTCACATAAAAACTTTCCCTTTTCTGTTTTTACTTTCACATGCTTTTATACAGAAGCCTGCAAGGTGTAACTTTTTTTGTCTATGTTTATATTTTAAATTAATATCTCATTATTTCATAATATCTTCTCGTTATTTTGATATAATAACTAGTTATTTTGACTTCCTAATACTAAAAATGAGTTATTAAGTCAAAATAATGAGATAATAGCTTAAAGTAATGACTTATTAAGTCACAACAAAAAGTAATGAACAAAAGACAACTGAATTTATTTTTTCTAACCTTCAGCAGGCCTCTGAGCCTTAGTTATAAAGAAGACCTGAGAGGCGTTGCCCAGATTATTGGAGCCAACACACTGCAGAGTGGGCGTGTCCTTAACTGACTGAGGGATGGAAAACAAAATGGATCTTCTTAAACTCGTGTTGCCCACAGACTCCACTTGGATGGGCGTGGCTTCTGACGGCAGGACAGTTTGACCTGAGAGATGCCACTCCAGTTTAGGAGATGGATTTCCATGAATCTCACAGGAACACAGGATCAGATCCTGAGTGGTGTTACAGCTGGAGGAGGGAGAGACCTGAGGAACATCTGAGAGAGTGAGAGAGAGAGAGAGAGAGAATGAGATAATGATATTATAACAAATCAGAAATGAAAGCTCTAAAATAATAAATGACCACTTGACAGAAGAGTGATTAGGTTTTTTTTTTATTTGAATAACATTTCTTCACCATCCTCAGATTCAGTACCCTAAAGCGCTGCAACACTCCAATCAGGAGCCAGCTTGTGATTCAGAAAATTCTCTATTCTCATTCAGAATTTTTTTAAACATTTTTTTTTTCTAATTCCCAGTTCTCAAAATAATGATTATATTGATCAGTACTAGCAAAGCAACCAATACAAAAATAAAAATAGATTTAAGATGGCACCGGTGGGGTCGGCTGCCTTCACGACTGCTTTCTGTTTGTATGTAAATTCTGTTTTATGTCAGTGGACAGTCATAAAAGCCATTTCAATGCACGTCGTACTGTGTATGGTTGTGTGTGAATAAAATCTGATTTGAAAATAAAAAGCTCATAATTTGCCTTCATGTTTAGAACTGCATAGCGAGATTAAATAATCTCAAAGGAATTTCTCCTGGACCCAAGGTGTAAGATCTATATAAGACATATACAATGCTGACGGGCCATAAATAAAGTGGAACAGGAATAAGAAGCATGCAGAAAGGGGTAAACAGTGGGAACAGTGGAGTGAGTACACAGGGGGCAATAGAGTATACTTTCTCCATTCATTCTCTCAAGTACCATGTTGTGTGAATTTCTAAAGAAAATCAGCTGGACAGTTCTTCCAGGCTTTTGGAGAACCTTCTACGCTTCTTCAGTCACTGCCGGTAAAATCCCAGACCCTCTCATTAGTGTTTTTTTCATTAGTCAATAAGGTTAAAACTAACCAGAACCTAGATTCTTCTTCTTCTTGAAAGTGTGTACAAAATATGCTGGACACCACATGCTTGATTACTGAACAGAATACAACAATTTATCTGTAACACTAAAAGTATTTTTAAAAAAAGCCATAATGTGATTCTGAGTGGTGTAACAGAAATGTGTTCACCCAAACGTCCAAAGATCACAAGCTCGAATCCTGACCATGGAGTCAAGACAGCAAAACCGGCCATGTTCTCTGGGTGGGAGGGGCAGACTCTCTCTACCCTGTCAATCAGATCGACATTAGCCAATCATGGGTGTCTGTGAGCTAATGCATGCAGAACAGGGCAGATTAGTGCTTTCCTCAGAGTGGGTTACACTGTCCTGTGGCACTGCATCAGCAGCAGTTTGAAAAGATGCAGAAGTTGGCTTCACTTGTGTTGAAAGAAGCATGTGCATACCCCACCATCCATGGATGAATACACATAAGACGTCCTCCATGACTTTTCTAGAGGTCTCTGTCATGGTCTGGGCTAGGCTCCTGTTTGTTTCCTTATTCCTATATGTTTTTCTATTTCCCCTCTCCTTGTGTTTCCTGTGTTTATTTCTCCCCCACTTCCTGTTTGTGTGTGTCTGTGTGTGTCTTTGGGCGTGGCGCTCCACATCGCTCCTCTTCCTAATTGTTCAGCGAACGCACCTGCTTCCCATCTCCTCATCAGACTGCAGCACATATAAACCCCTGTTCTTCAGTCATCATCACCAGATAGTTCTGGCTACCAGTGCAGTTTCAATGATAAGGCCCCTTTCATGTTTATGCTCAGATCTTTGTTGTCCAGTGTCTGTACTGTAACCCTGTTTTTTTCCTGTGCTCCATGTCCACCTCCCTGCCTGCCTGCCGGCCTGCCTGTACTCCTCTACACCCAGTCCAGTCTCGCCTCCCCGTGGCTCACAGACAGAGCATCCTACTCTCACACCGCCGACCCGACATCGAGTCCTGGCCTTGCCATCCATGCTGAGTCACGCTCCTTCCCCACACATCTCTACCCTCATTATCCTTCAATAAACCCCATTTAACTTCCTGTCCTTGAGTGTGTTCTGCTTCTGGGTCCTACACTCTTGGCTGCTATAACAGTCTCACCCTTTTCTAGAGCATACTCAGCTACTAAGTGCCTGTATTGTCATACCCAAGAGCTTCTCTGCTGTCCACTGATGCTAATACACTGACCCATCTGATGTCAGAACAAACAGGAAGACACTGGAACTGTTTATATGTGACCTGAACATCTGGACACTGAGCCCATGATACTCAAATAAATACTCAGGTAATGGCTCACTATACATTTTCTCATGTGTTCTCATACCAGGCTTGTTCCTGAACAACTGCAACACAAGAAATAAAAAGAACCAGTTGGACTGTCTTAAGTTAAGAGGTTTGTAAATATGCTAATCACCATAAGTATGAGAGGCAAGAACTCACACTGAACATCTAGGTACACAGATGAGTTGTGATCTCCACGCTGGTTTTGAGCTCTACAGTAGTAGAAACCACTCTGTGTAGAATCAGTCTTGCTGATGGTGAGATGGTTTCCGGTTCCTATCTGCTCTCCGTTCTCTCTGTACCAGGTGTAGTTCAGCACTGCTGGGTTTGCATCACTGCTGCAACTCAGAGACACTGAACTGCCCAAAAGCACTGAAGCAGATGGAGACGCTGATACTGACGTGCTTCTAGGAGCATCTAAAGGAGGAAGAACAGGAGGCTGTGGTAGAGGTGTGATAGTAGAGCAACTTCAATATAATCTGACCTTTGGGTCTTTATCTGTCCCATTCTCAAAATAGTTCCTAATGGCTTTTGGGTTTCCTTAAACTTTAAATTATTTTTCACAATTTTCAGAACTATAGCAGTGCCTCAAACTTCAGTGACACCAAAATATATTTCTGGCACTAGATTAAAACAATATGTTGTGTCATAAATGGTGTCTGTTCTTTAAGTGTTTGCTGTTGTGGCAGGAGAATGGCATTGTATTAGCAAAATGAGGTAGCTAATGTTTGTTTGGTTAGCATGCTGGCAATGCTTCATAACACATTGTATATATATATATATATGATCAAAAGATGAATATGAAACGACAGATCAGAATTTCAGCTTTCATTTCCTCATATTTACATCGAGGTGTATTAAAGAACTCAGAATATCGCACCTTTTGTTTGAACCCACCCATTTTTCAAGTGATCAAAAATATTGCAACATGTGACTGACAGGTGTTTCTTGTTGCCCTATTAGATTGATTGCTTAAAGAATTAATATCTCTGAATGTCTACTCTTGGTTTGAACCCTGGGTTTCTCCTGTGAAGACTGCATTTGTTGTTAAAAAGGATAAACCAACATGAAGACCAGAGAGCTGTCTATGGGAGAAAAGCAAGCCATTTTGAAGCTGAGAAAAGAGGGAAAATCAATCAGAGCCATTGCACAAGCATTGGGAATAGCCAATACAATAATTTGGAATGTTCTGAAAAAGAAAGAAACCACTGGTGTTCTAAAAACTAGACATGGAACAGGTCAGCCAAGGAAAACAACAGCAGCTGATGACAGAAACATTGTGAGAGCTGCGAAGAAAAACCCAAAGACAAGACTCAGTGACACCAACTACCTCCACAGGGCAGTGGTGAAGGTATCACAATCCACCATTTGAAGAAGACTTCAACAGCAGAAATATAGAGGCCATATCACAAGATGCAAACCTCTCATCAGCAGGAACATCAGAAAGCCAGAATGGAATTCACAGAAAAATACAGAGATGAGCCACAAAAGATCTGGAACCAAGATTAACCTCTACCAAAGTGATGGAAAGGCCAAAGTGTGGAGGAAGAATGGATGTGCTCAAGATCCAAAACATACGAGCTCATGGATGAAGCATGGTGGAGGTAGTGTCACGGCTTGGGCTCGCATGGCTGCTTCTGGAACAGATTCACTAATCTTTATTGATGATGGAGCTCATGATGGTAGCAGCAGAATGAAGTCAGAAACCTACAGAAACATTCTGTCCGACAATTTACAGAGAAATGCATCCAGTCTAATTGGGAGGAACTTCATCATGCAGCAAGACAACGACCCAAAACACACTGCAACACAACAAAGCACTTCATCAGGGGAAAAGTCGTAGGTTTTAGACTGGTCGAGTCCATCAGCAGACCTTAACCCAACTGAGCAGCATTTCACCTCCTGAAGAGGAGACTGAAGGGAGAAACCCCTGAAAAATAATAACAACTGAAAGAAGCTGCACTACAAGCCAAATATTAACTGTTATTTACTTTCATTTACTTTAAAACTTTCTGTTCCTATACTTTTGCTCGCCTAAAAATTGGGTGGTCTGATACAAAAGGTCAGAGGTGGGTAGTAACGAATTACATTTACTTCGTTACTTTTACTTCAGTAAATTTTTTGGGTAACTTGAGCTTTTAGAGTATATTTAAAGATGTGTACTTTTACTCTTGCTCAAGTACATTTGTAGTGAAAAACTTTACTTTTACTTCGCTACATTTGGTGGCGTTCCTCCGTTACTGTCAAATGGTAATAAATATGAGATTTTTTAAATAATTAGTTTATATGACTTGTTCGCAAGTTTCGCGAGACGCTGGAGAGGCTGCTTCACGAGAGGCTGCTAGGCATCTCCCGCTTACGTTTAGCGCGCGTTTAGGTGGAAGATGATGGCTGAAGCAGAAGACGTGTGCGAGTTATCAGAGGCAGATCACCCGTGGCATCAGGTTCAGTCTATGTTTTCACTCCAAGATGTGAAAAAGAATAGTTTCATAATGCGATGCATGCTGTGTGCACTAAAACGAACTGACCTCGCAGCGTACAAGAATTCCAGCTCCAACCTGAAAAAACACGTAGCGGGTTTATGCCTATCTGAACCCTATTAATGGTAATTTGGTAACTATGGGCACTTTGACCTTATTGTAATACCACATTTCACACATTGTCCGAATGTTTTTCCTCATATGCGCTCTCGTGCAAGCAATGACAAATATCTGTTGAACCCTACAAACAACACACGTTCATGAACAAACGCTCATTCTAAACGTCTGCACATTTTCATATCCATTTTCCACAAAACTAAATAAATTGAACAGCATACTGTGACGTCTTGCATTTATACACAAAACCGGACACCTCACTAAAGTGTAGAACATACATACAAAATAAAAACGGGATTGTATTTTATTTTATTCCTACCTAAAGAATGCATGTACTTATAAAATGTAAGAATAAAGTATGTTTTTAAAGGAACTGCTCTTAAAAGGAAGAGCTGGTTAGCCCAGCACATTACTCATTCACACCGTTTAACCATTAATCACATTATATATATATATATATATATATATATATATATATATATATATATATATATATATATATATATATATAGCCTATTTTTCCTATTATTTTTACTTACTGCTATTTGTGCAAAGTGCCTGTGGTTGCATAATTACCAATTAATTGGTGATTCAAGTTATAAAGTATAATAAAACCAAACGTAACCTAATATGCATATATTATTATTTCATCAGAGGATTCACCCGAACAAGCTGAAGGTTTATGAATAACTAATCAAGTCACGGTTGATGAACCTCATTCAAAAAAGAATCCAAAGATCATGAGTGCCATTTCCAGCCCTGCAACGAAGGTAACACAGGCAGTGATTGACAAGCTGCTGATCAATTTTGTCTGTGAAGGAAACCAGCCATTTTCTATTGTAGAATTACCATCATTTAGGAAAATTATAGAAACCTTGCAATCTCAGTGCACAGTCGTGACGAGAAAAACGCTGCGTCTCAAAACGCAGGATACATTTGAAAATATGAAAAGTGCACTTGTCCAAAAATTAAACAATGCTGAGTACGTTGCTACAACTGCAGACTGCTGGTCAGCCAGGCAGCGCAGTTACTTGGGGGTCACCTTTAGAGAGATGTTCAGCAGCCTTGGCTTGTAGACGAATGACAGGATCACATACATTTGATGTAATTGCTGCTGCTTTAGAGGAAATACATGTAGAGTACAAAATCAGAGGAAAGATTACAAGGACGACTACAGATAGTGGCTCAAACTTTCTGAAGGCCTTTCGAATATATGGGGAGGAGAAAGAAAGAAAGAAAATGATGCTCAGGATGCACAGGAGGAGGGAGACTTCATACTTGAGGATGAATCTGACAAAAGTGAATCGGAGGTGGAGTACCAAGACCTTTTTGGCATTTTAGATGAGGACTGTGGCCTGGAATACCAACTTCCCAGGCATCAAAAATGTGCATGCCATCTACTTAATCTTGTTGCTACTGTTGATGCTTCAGCGGCAGAATCTGGAAGTGATATATATAAGAGACTATCACGGTCAGCTTTTGCGAAATGCAGTGCACTGTGGAACAAAACCAGCAGGTCAGCCTTGGCTTTTGAAACTGTGGAACGTGAGTGCAAACTGCAATTTCTGCGACCCAATCAGACACGGTGGAACTCACTGTTTCTTGCTGTAGAAAGGTTGGTGCGTATCCAGAGGGAACAAGGAGAACAAGCAATCCGAAAGGTATGCACAGCATTAAAGATAAAAATGTAAGTTGTAAGACCGGGTAGGATTTGGTGGTTTGGTGGGAGTGTACATTATGACACAGCTGATCTACATTTATTATTATTATTAACCATTTGTCTTTTATGGTACAGGCTGAATACAGCTGAATTGGGATTTTTGGCTGAGTATGCTACTGTAATGAAGCCAGTTGCAATGGCCCTCAACCTACTTCAAGGGGAATCATCAGTTCATATGGGTTTTCTGCTGCCAACACTTCATCAACTGCAGGACAAGCTGAAGAGGCTGGAGTCAACCTGTAAAGTCTGTCAACCCCTCCTTACGTTTTGGAGAGGTCATGAAGGAACCAGAGCTTATTGCTGCAGCTATACTGCTTCCAAAGTTCGGAACTGCCTGGACAACAGACCAGAGCATCTTGACAACAGGTAATGTATCTGTCAGTTCATGTCAATTCAAATGTTATTTATTTGACCTTGAGATAAGACCTTCTTTCTGTTTCTGTTTTATTAGTGGTGAATTGCAATTTAATAAGTTCTAAGGTCTGGACTGGTGGTGTGAATAGTGTGAATAAAATATAGGAAATATATTGTAAAATGTAGGATTATGCAGGTAAAGTGTGTAAATCTGTCTTGGCACAGGACTAGACTACATAAAAGATCAACTGGAGATCAGCGTGGAAAATGATGCCCTCTGCTACAGCAGCCCTTCAGATGAAGAGGACTTCTTCGCATCCATGAACACAGGGCACTCAGAGACAGGAGAGCTGGAGAGATACCTTTCATGTTCATCAGCTGGAGGTATGGATCTGTTACACTCCTTTCCACAAGTCAGGAATTTGTCTCTAAAAGTAAACACAGCCATCCCAGCATCTGCAGCCTGTGAGAGACTTTTTACTCATGCAAGTTCAACAGTCAAATTCTGTAAAACTGATTGTTCAAGAAAGAACATATGACCAAATAAACATTCACATACTGAAGCGCAAACACACATAAACAAGTTCAGACACAAACATAATAACAAACACACACTCTGCTCACACACCCTCTCCTTTGTTCTCTGTTAGCTAGTTTAAATGCAGATGCTGACAAGTTTGTGTTGTGAATGTGAAAATAAAGACAGAGTTAACTGTTAGAAAAACATCTGGGTGTGTTTGAGATTTTATTGCAAATGACAGGTTATGTGATGTTAATGTGCCCATCACAGGACTGAGAGGCTACTTTACTTCAACCTAGGTTTTATATTAGCAGAACAAAGAGACTTTCAAGGAGAGGTGTGTGAAAGCTCTAACTAGTAACTAGCTACTTGAGTAGTTTTTTCATCGGATACTTTTTTACTCTTACTCAAGTAACTATTAAGATTGTTACTTTTACTTTTACTTGAGTAAATATTTCCATAAGTACTTGTACTTTTACTTGAGTACAGATTTTGGATACTCTACCCACCTCTGGAAAAGGTTTTATGTTGTTTAACACGTCTAGATGTACATACCAGGAAATAAAAGCTGAAATCCTAAATTCTCGTCTCATATCCATCTTTTGATCTCAAACCCAAATGTCTTTGGTGTATAACACAAACAAATTAATTGACCTTGTCGTTCCAATAGTTTCAGAGGGGAATGTGTATATAATGTCCAAAACAAGGCTTGAGTCCTACAGCAGTGTCGCTAAAGACTAAAGACATGGCAAAGAACAAACTAGTTAAGTTTCTTCAAATTTTACAACCCTAAATCCATGTTGCTGTGTGACTTAGCACTAACAATACTCCAGCACTGTACTCACACTGAACGTCCAGGTACACAGATGAGTTGTGATCTCCGAGCTGGTTTTTAGCTCTACAGTAGTATAAACCACTCTGTGTAGAATCAGTCGTGTTGATGGTGAGATGGTTTCCGGTTCCTATCTGCTCTCCGTTCTCTCTGTACCAGGTGTAGTTCAGCACTGCTGGGTTTGCATCACTGCTGCAATTCAGAGACACTGAACTGCCCAAAAGCACTGAAGCAGATGGAGACGCTGATACTGACGTGCTTCTAGGAGCATCTAAAGGAGGAAGAACAGGATTTAGGAGACTCCATGAATCATTAAAAGTGTAGTGAATGTGAATTAATCAGCACTTACACAGAACATGTAGTGTAAAAGAGCTCTGTGCTGATTTGGTCTTGTTCTGGAGCTGGTAGGTGGCAGTGCAGGTGAAATCGACTCCATGATGCAGGTGAGTAGCGCTGAAGTTCAGCTGAGAGGAACTGAAGCTGGTGTTGTGGTTCTGCTCCGGTCTTCTCTCCTCAGACAGGAAGTTCCATGTAAAAGTGGGAGGCTTTAAGAGACATGGAGGAGCTGGAGCAGAGCAAATGAGACTCACTGAAGTTCTCTCCACCACCTCATTTTGGTCCTCCACCTTCCCCTGATCCTCCTTATACAGTGTTATTGAGGGGCTGATTGGAGAGTCTGAGATAAACACACAGTATCACATTAGAGATGAGTTTTAAATGTGTTCCAGTGCATCATTAGTGTAATTACAGTTACACTGTACACACACACTGCTGCAGCTCTCACCTCGCACTCTTATATCTACTGATGAAGATTTATACGTCTCTTTCAGTCTTCCTGAAGTTTCTATTCTAAAGTAATATTCTCCACTGTCACTCTGTCTGATGTTGTAGAAGATGGTGGTGCAGTTCTTCATGTGGAGGTCTCCTATAATTTCCCCTTCAATCTTGTTCTCTGTAGTTTCTTTAGAGTTAAAGACTTTGTTAATGAAAGGGTCGTCTTTATTCCAGATTCCTGTAAGAGCTGTCTTGAGGTCTGCATCAAATTCTTCTTTAATCTCAAAACTACAGGGTATGAGAACACAGAGTCCTCTCAGAGCTTCTACACTCTGTGGTAGACTGATGGAGGATTCTCTACACAAAACACCTGCAGACACACACACACAATCATTATTACAATAACAAACACCACACAATCATTACTACAGTAACAAACACACACACACACACACACACACCATAAAACCATTACTACACTAACATACAACACAAAATCATTACTACACTAACACACACACACACACAAAATCATTTCTACAGTAACACACACACACACAATCATTATTACAGTAACATTACTACAGTAACACACAACACAAAATCATTACTACAGTAACACACAACACAAAATCATTATTACAGTAACACACACACACAAAATCATT
The DNA here is from genome assembly GCF_027358585.1 of Pangasianodon hypophthalmus. Classification (NCBI taxonomy): domain Eukaryota; kingdom Metazoa; phylum Chordata; class Actinopteri; order Siluriformes; family Pangasiidae; genus Pangasianodon; species Pangasianodon hypophthalmus. The sequence continues at coordinate 421,618 of NC_069727.1, forward strand.
ACTACAGTAACACACACAACACAAAATCATTACCACAGTAACACACAACACAAAATCATTATTACAGTAACACACACACACCACAAAATCATTACTACAGTAACACACACACACACACAGCATAAAATCATTAATACAGTAACACAACACAAAATTACTACAGTAACACACACACACACACAGCATTTATCTAAAGTGTGTAGAAATATTTACTCCAAACTGCAGTTGTGTTACAGAATCACACCAAACTGATTCAGTTACTGTCTGAGTTTAACACACTTACGTTATCAGGTCACACATTAAATATAAATTCTACACAAACCTTGAAACAGAAAACAAACGATGATGATGAGTTTCTCTGCTGATTTCATCTCTCTGTTCAGGAAAGATCACCTGGAGAAGAGACTAACACACACACACACACAATATGGTTCGTTTAAAAAGAACTACATGTGAAAACACACTGAGTCTGTTATGCCTGAACAAGCACACACACACACACACACACACACACACAATATGGTTCGTTTAAAAAGAACTACATGTGAAAACACACTGAGTCTGTTATGCCTGAACTGAAGTGTCATCACACGACATGCTGACAAGCACACACACACACACACACACACACACACACACACACACCCCATCCTCTCACACTCACCCTGCCCAAACCTCTAACACTAAACGTGTATACTGCTGCAGTTTACTGTAGGAAGTGTGAAAAAGCCCCATAACCTGCTGCATTATAAACACACTGTGCTCGGGGTGTAACAAAGCCTCGTTCAAAGCCGGGGACAGAATGAGGACGTGAAAACGGCAGCCCCGGTGCTACCGTAAATAAACATGGCCACGCCCATACTCTGCATTCTCCCACAGGTATTACAATTTTCATACGCAGTCTGATCCGTTAGCACCGGCGAATGCTCGGGGTGATGGAAAAGAGCTCTTCACTTAGCACTCTCTCTTGCTTGGTACTGTTCGACCCGAGTGAGAGGGAGTTTGGGACGGGACTCCAGTTTCCCAGAACAGCATGGTCAGAGCAGAAAGGGCACAGAACACACCCACATCTCCAGGCCCTTCTCCTGGGACAGGCTTTAGATGCAGCAAACAGATTCACCCTCACAGGGTTGGAAGACTTTGTCCTCGGGGAAGAGGACTTTAGTGGGAGGGGGACTTTAAGGAAGTTTACTGAAGGTCTCAACTTAAAATGCATGACCAAGACCTGTTTATCTTTCAGCAGTTATCACTAATCCAGTTTTTCTCAAATTATATTTAAATCATCTCATCACTCATCACTATCAGCTCAGTGCGCTGTGCTCTGATTGGCTGAGAGCAGTACGGTGTGTTCTGATTGTCTGAGAGTAGTATGGTGAGTTCTGATTGTCTGAGAGCAGTACGGTGTGTTCTGATTGTCTGAGAGCGGTACGGTGTGCTCTGATTGTCTGAGAGCAGTACGGTGTGTTCTGATTGGCTGAGAGCAGTATGGTGTGTTCTGATTGGCCGAAAGCAGTACAGTGTGTTCTGATTGGCTGAGAGCAGTACGGTGTGTTCTGATTGGCTGAGAGCAGTACAGTGTGTTCTGATTGGCTGAGAGCAGTACGGTGTGTTCTGATTGGCTGAGAGCAGTATGGTGAGTTCTGATTGTCTGAGAGCAGTATGGTGTGTGCTGATTGTCTGAGAGTAGTACGGTGTGTTCTGATTGGCTGAGAGCAGTACAGTGTGTTCTGATTGGCTGAGAGCAGTACGGTGTGTTCTGATTGTCTGAGAGTAGTATGGTGAGTTCTGATTGTCTGAGAGCAGTACGGTGTGTTCTGATTGTCTGAGAGTAGTATGGTGAGTTCTGATTCGCTGAGAGCAGTATAGTGTGTTCTGATTTTCTGAGAGCAGTACGGTGTGCTCTGATTGTCTGAGAGCAGTACGGTGTGCTCTGATTGTCTGAGAGCAGTACGGTGTGCTCTGATTGTCTGAGAGCAGTACAGTGTGTTCTGATTCGCTGAGAGCAGTACGGTGTGTTCTGATTGTCTGAGAGCAGTACAGTGTGTTCTGATTGTCTGAGAGCAGTACAGTGTGTTCTGATTCGCTGAGAGCAGTATGGTGAGTTCTGATTGTCTGAGAGCAGTACGGTGTGCTCTGATTGTCTGAGAGCGGTATAGTGTGTTCTGATTGTCTGAGAGCAGTACGGTGTGTTCTGATTCGCTGAGAGCGGTATAGTGTGTTCTGATTGTCTGAGAGCAGTACAGTGTGTTCTGATTGTCTGAGAGCAGTACGGTGTGTTCTGATTGGCTGAGAGCAGTACGGTGAGTTCTGATTGTCTGAGAGCAGTACGGTGTGCTCTGATTGTCTGAGAGCAGTACAGTGTGTTCTGATTGTCTGAGAGCAGTACAGTGTGTTCTGATTCGCTGAGAGCAGTATGGTGAGTTCTGATTGTCTGAGAGCAGTACGGTGTGCTCTGATTGTCTGAGAGCGGTATAGTGTGTTCTGATTGTCTGAGAGCAGTACGGTGTGTTCTGATTCGCTGAGAGCGGTATAGTGTGTTCTGATTGTCTGAGAGCAGTACAGTGTGTTCTGATTGTCTGAGAGCAGTACGGTGTGTTCTGATTGGCTGAGAGCAGTACGGTGAGTTCTGATTGTCTGAGAGCAGTACGGTGTGCTCTGATTGTCTGAGAGCAGTACGGTGTGCTCTGATTCGCTGAGAGCGGTATAGTGTGTTCTGATTGTCTGAGAGCAGTACGGTGAGTTCTGATTGGCTGAGAGCAGTACGGTGTGTTCTGATTCGCTGAGAGCAGTACGGTGAGTTCTGATTGTCTGAGAGCAGTACGGTGTGCTCTGATTGTCTGAGAGCGGTATAGTGTGTTCTGATTGTCTGAGAGCAGTACAGTGTGTTCTGATTGTCTGAGAGCAGTACGGTGTGTTCTGATTGGCTGAGAGCAGTACGGTGTGCTCTGATTGTCTGAGAGCAGTACGGTGTGCTCTGATTGTCTGAGAGCAGTACGGTGTGTTCTGATTGTCTGAGAGCAGTACAGTGTGTTCTAATTGGCTGAGAGCAGTCCTGTGTGTTCTGATTGGCTGAGAGCAGTAGAGATGATAACACATTACACACAGAGGATAACTGTAATAACTGAGTCAGTATCAGTTGTTAGTGTTTGTTGTAGAAAGAGTTATTGTTACCCGTGTATATGTGAGTCTACTGTTCCTGTCCTGAAGTGTCATTAGTTACCATGCTTACAAACATCAAACACACACACACTCACACACTAACCACGGCCGAGCCTCACACACACTCACCACACCCGAGCCTCACACACACTCACCACGCTGAGCCTCACAAACAGTGTATACTATTGCGGTAACTCCATTTGTTGTATAAGTTAATAATGTTATAAGCTACATGGTAAAAATCACTCCAAAAACGGTGGACTTCCTGCATGTTACACTACAACATCACAATCTTCATTTTATGTACAGACAAATCTGCATGGCCTGGTTGTTCAACATGTCATTGATACATGCTCCTCTGTTCTCAAATATGTTTAGCTTTGAATTCTCTGTCCTAACTCAGAACTCAGAAAGACACAGTGATAGAACTGAAATGTCAGCTTTTAGAAACAAAACTAGCTGTAAAAAATCAGCTACTGTAGCACCAGTGAAGCATGGTGAAGAAGGGGCCTATATGTAAATATATTTTTGGACAGTAGATCACCATAAGTGGTGTAGTGCAGGAAAAAGTAGATCTCAAGTTTAAAAAAACATGTGAACACTCCTGCTGCAGCTAACAAACAGATACTGGTAAGATTACACAGTTTTATTTACCTTAAGATCAAATCTACTATTTTCCAGCTGAATCTCGTGAACTAAACTGTTATTATTACAGGTAGAGAGGTTCCTACCAGAGTATGTTAGCGTCTCCAGTTCTTGAGCTGAAGTGATGAACATCACGTTTACAGTAACACTTTAACTGCCTCTCACTCTCAACATCCTGAGTGTCAAACACTAACAAACAGGAACTTCTTTAAGTGTGCGTGTGCCTTGTTTAAGAAATTCTAATAAAACACAAGATTAAAGATACACACCAGATTAAATTTGTAGAAGAAATACACACATGAGCACACTGCTAGTGTTAATGCATGTGTGTGTGTATCCTTAAAACCAGCTTACAGAGCCGCATATTGATGTAGCCTTTAAGATTTCAACCTGCTGAGTAACACCTAATTTGGATGGGATTATTTTTCCACAGGGAGGTGGGTACTGTAATTATTACTGAAGTATATCTGGGATTTAAGTCTGTAATTAGTATATTTATGGATATGTGGTCATGTGACCCATTAATGATCAGCCATGTCCCTTACAACAATAGCTTATAATAAAGATCAAAGCAATCAGTTTGTATTAAAATGAGGTGTGTGTGCAGTATGCATGGAATTGTTAGTGTGACGAGCATGTGTACATCGTCTGGAAATCTAATCTCATCTGAATAGTACCTTAGTTTCTTTTAGAACTTTAGGACCATGTGATGGTTGTACACTGACTGGGATGGAACAAAGCCCTGGCCAAAGTACCTCTATAATTTATCATTAAAGACTTGATCTTGATGCATATTGCTGATACAGGAAGCCAGTGGAGTGGCATGGTGCTGGGACTAACATGCATACAAATTGATAGCAAAATGTGCCACCATATTTTGGACCATGTGCAGTGGTTTAACAGTAAAAGCTGGTCAGCAGATAGTTACTATTTCTGAGCTGGGAGAAGACAAGAGCCTGAATGAGCCATTATGTTGCATATTTTCTTTAGTACTTGCACCTAAAAGGTTCATTTGGGGGCAATTATGCCACAGAGCCGGAGTCGGACCCAAATGTAGAACGCAGACAGAGGTTAAAAGGAACAGGCAGCTAAACAATAGCGAGTTCACAGTCACAACAGTCTTTACTCACTAACAGAAAGCTCAATATCCACGCGAGTCGTTTGTAACGGACTACAGACTCCAGTTGCGATGGAGAGGCGCCGCTGGCTGACTCACTAGTGGCAGCAGGGCTAATCTCCGAAAGCAGACAAATCCAAAGGGGCAGGCAGAAATCCAAGTATGAACAGTTCCAAACAATCCAAAGCTGACAGGCAGACAAACGATAAAGCGGGGGAGACTTAACCAAAATACTGAAGGCAGGCAGGGTCAAAACTGGGAAGACTGACACAGGAAACAGGGCGGGATAGCTACTCAGGTACACAAGGTTAACTGAGGAGACCATCTGGCGATGAGCACATGCTGGGTGAGTCCTTATATAGTGCTGGGACACAAAATGGCCACCGCAGGAAGTGCTCCTCCAAAATGGACGCCGACCCGGCAGTGCAAATCATGACAGTACCCCCCCAAAAGGGCGTCTCACGACATCCCTCCAGGCTGCTCCGGGTGGTCTCTGTGGAACTGAGCGATGAGTTCCGGGTGTAAGATGTGCAGGGGAGGAACCCAGGAACGCTTCTCAAGGCCATAGCCTTCCCAGTCAATGAGATACTGGAGTCCTCTTCCCAAATGCTGGGTGCGCAACAGGAGGTCGACGGTGTAAGCTGGGCCTCCGTCGTTGAACCGGGCGGGTGGAGGGGTTCTGGAGGCAGGCACCAATGAGCAGGCTTGGACAGGCTTGAGCTTGGACACTTGGAACGTGAGGTGGATCTGCAAGGTTCTGGGTACCTTACAGAGCATGGCCATGGGGTTGAGCACCTTGGAGATGGGGAATGGTCCCACGAAGTGAGGAGCCAGTTTTCTGCAGGCCATCTTGAGAGGCAGGTCCCTGGTAGATAGCCAAACTGTATGGCAGTCGCGGTATGGCGGAGCTCTGCGAAGCTTACGGTTGGCCCAATTGGCATGGGTCCTGGAACTCCTTAGCAACGTGAGGCAGGCTCTTCTCCAGGTGCGCCGGCATTGCCTGACAAAGTCCAGGGCCGAGGATATGGAAGCCTCCAACTCCTGTGTGGTGAAAAGTGGGGGCTGGTACCCGTAGGCGACTTGGCAAGAGGCCCCTGGCGGCTGATGGAAGTGAGTTGTGGGCGTATTCTACCCAGACCAAGTTCGCAGATCAGGACGATGGGTCCTCCGAGCACACAATGCACAGCCCCATCTCGAGCTCCTGGTTGAGGTGTTCTGTCTGGCCGTTGGTCTTGGGGTGAAAACCAGATGAGAGGCTGACGGTGATTCCCAGGAGCTGTCAGAATTCTCTCCAGAATGTGAACTGGGGTCAACCCTGGTCAGACACGATGCTGCGTGGCAGGCAGTGGAGGCGAAAGACATGTTGGACTAGGAGCTGGGCAGTTTTCTTGGCTGAGAGCAGCTTGGGCAGCAGTATGAAATGTGCCAACTTGGAAAACCGGTCCACTACGGTAAGTATGGCGGTGTTTCCTGGGGAGAGAGAAAGGCCCGTGACAAAGTCCATAGACAGGTGCGACTAGGGTCTCTTGGGTGCAGGCAGGGGTCGGAGGAATCCTGCCGGAGGGGCCTTGGACATCTTCTGCTGAGCACAGACAGGGCAGGTGGCCACAAACTCCCAGACACCCCTCCTCATGGTGGGCCACCAAAAGCGTTGTTGGACAAGTGCTTGGGTACGGGCGATACCGGGGTGGCAGAATATCCTGGAGCCATGGCACCACTGCAGAACTTGTGAGCGAATGGATTCAGGGACAAAGAGCTTGCCCTCCAGACAGTTCTCGGGTGCGGTTTGGTTGACAGCGGCCTGCTGCACCTTCCTCTCGATGTCTAAGCGGAAAGCTCTCACCAGGACCGAGGACGAGAGGATGCATTCTTCGGGGGGCTCCTCTCCCACTGGTGAGGACTGATGCGAGAGGGCATCGGGCTTGCTGTTCTTCGAATCAGGGCGATACAACAACGAGAAATTGAAGCGTCCAGGGTTGAATCTCTTGTCTGTCCAGAGGTACTCAAGGTTCTTGTGGTCAGTCCAGACTATGAATGGCTGCTCGGCACCCTCCAACCAGTGTCGCCACTCCTCCAAGGCTGACTTGACGGCGAGGAGCTCACGTTCCCCCGCCGCGTAGTTCCACTCGGCTGGGCTGAGTCGGCAGGAGAAGAAGGCACAGGGATGTATATGGTTGTCCTTAGGGGACCTCTGAGACAGGACGACTCCCCACGTCAAGGTCAGAGGCATCGACCTCCATAATGAACTGGAGTGTCGGGTCAGGCAGGGTTAGGTTAGGGGCCGTCGTGAAGACGTCCTTCAGTTTGAGGAAGGCTTGCTCTGCCTCTGGCGACCAGGTGAACGTATGCAGGGATGAGGTGAGCTGGTGAAGGGGCACTGTGACCGTACTGTACCCCTTGATGAATTTTCAGTAGAAGTTAGTGAAGCCCAGGAACTGCTGGAGTTGTCTCCCGGTCTCAGGGCGTGGCCAGTCCTTTATTGATTTATTGCAGTCTGGGTCCATCTGTACGCTACCAGCTGAGAGTATGAACCCCAAGAAGGTGGTGGTGCTGACATGGAATTCACATTTCTCGGCTTTCATGTACAGGTGGTCCTGTAGGAGGCACTGGAGGACAGACCGGATGTGGTGCTCATGTTCCTCCAGGGAGTGGGAGAATATCAAGATGTCGTCCAAGTAGACAAAGAGGAAGGAGTTCAGCATGTCTCGGAGGATGTCGTTGATAAGTGTCTGGAACACTGCTGGGGCATTGGTCTGGCCAAATGGCATCATCAGTACTCGTAGTGGCTGGTAGGGGTGTTGGACACCGTCTTCCATTCATCCCCTTCGCGGATGTGGACCAGGTGGTAGGTGTTCCTCAGGTCTAGCTTGGTGAAGATGGTGGCTCCCTGGACTAGCTCGAAGGCAGAGGACATCAAAGGCAGTGGGTAGCAGTTCTTGATGGTGATAGCATTGAGCCCTTGGTAGTCGATGCATGGGCGAAGAAATTTATCCTTCTTCTCCACAAAGAAAAATCCCACTCCGGCGGGGGAAGAAGACAGGTGGATAATGGCTGCAGCGAGGGACACCTAAATGTATGTGGCCATCGCCTCCCTCTCAGGTCTGGTGAGGTGGTAAAGGCATCCACGTGTGGGCATGGTTCCAGGTAGGAGGTCGATGGTGCAGTTGTAGGGTTGATGTGGTGGCAGCAATGAAGCCTCTGCCATGTCGAACACTTGTTTGAGGTCTTGGTAAACCAGCGGCATGGAGCTGAGGTCAGGGGAGGCCATCTGGCGATGAGCACATGCTGGTGAGTCCTTATATAAAGCTTCCTCCAGGTTGAGCTATCTGTAGGAGCAGCTAAGATGGCATTTTCTGATAAGAGAATAGGACTAAGCACAGATCCTTGAGCTACACCAGTCATCAGCTGTGAATTAGATTCCCAGAACTGATACAGAAGTACACTTCCTAGTGCCAGACTTTATGGTCAACCCATAAGACACAATAACCAACCACTAAGGCTTCTGGACCCAACTTTAAAGCTCCAAGTAGCTTTGGTTTTGCTTCCTGCACTGCCACCTCTAAGACTGTTGTTATGTACCTCAATGTAGGGCTGCTCCACTTCCAATATGACTGGGACCAGCTCACTCACTCATGGGAGGCAGAACTGTTCTATGGTGGTAGATTCTCACAATTGAAGAATCTTTAGATCAGCATTAGCACCAACAGATGCATCATTTCTGAAAGGCTACTGACTTACAATATCCAGGTAGTACCATGGCCAGTGAAATCTGCTACCGTAGGTACTGTTTTCTGTAGTCCTGCCCATGAGACCACATGTCTGAGCTTCAGCACCACAGGCCTACAACTTATGTGGACCATTAGCTGCTCCCAATAGTCTATGTGTTCATATAGCTTTCCATCTCTCAGAAAAACAAACGTATCCAAGACATTACTAAATAGGTTACTAAAAAAACATAGAGTAGTTTTTAGTTTATTTAGTGGAGGTAGATGGATGGCGAAATCTGTCCATTCTTATTGCGGAGCTATGCTAGTGCTGCATGTCAGGATAGAGAAAAAGACACAAATAACACATACCTTATTAATTTGTCTGAACATGACGCCCAGTAACATTTCACAGTATTAGCACACAAAATCCGTCTTCGGTGTTTCTAGTATTAATCGCTAAAATAAATGAATGAAATAAAAGTGGAGATTTTGAGTTTCTCTCTCTACCCCATTTGTAAATCAAGTGACCGCATGTGGGGTCCTGACTCCAGGTTGGGAACCCCTGGGTTAGTGTGTGTCTATGGTAGCTGATACACTGCAATGGCTGAGCTGCATTACTGGACGATTTAGCACATGGCGCACACAGGAGGTGCTCTTTCAGAGTTTAGTCATCATCAAGTTTTGTGTCCATGGCTAATTATAAAATAGCCATGCTGTGAATGATGTTGGTAATTTAATCCTGATTGGCATTTATCAACATAGACATTTGAATATGAAGAAAAAAAGCGAAACTTTTGAAAATCTAGTGGAAAATTTTAATTTAGTTTGGCTACAAAAATATTAACACAACTTTACTGAAACATAAACAAAGCCCATTAAGAGTAAAACAGCAATTATAGTAGCAACTAAGTGATTTACCAAATGTTTATGGTAGCTACACTGTAAAAATAGCAATTATGTGGTTTAATTAAGGCTAATGCAAATGCTATATCAGCTACTTAAATATCAAACATGTGATTTAACTGATGCTGATGTTAGCCAAACATTATTAGTTAACTTGCATGTAAACAAGTTTATAATTGCTATAATGTAACTGGGAACAGAAACTAACTTGTTTCATCAAAGTTCCACAAGTGTAACTATAAACTGATAAAATGTATGCCAGCACATTCCTTTATATCTTTAATGTTCTTCAATGATAATTATTTTACTGGCAGAAAAACAAGTGATGAAAAAGTGCAGCTTTTCAGGAGTTGTTCTTTTTTCTCTCCTCCCTGAAACATACAAAACAAAACCACACATCCATCAGCTCTTTACAGAGGTCATGTTTAAAACCTGAAGTATTAAATAAATAAATAAATTTATTAATTAATTAAGATGAGTCTACCATTAAATAAATAACTCCACAAGGCGTGGCTCCTGAAGTGCCAAGAGTCAGAAGGACACGGAGCAGCAACCAAGGGGGAGGAACGATGTCTTCAGCCGAGCAGGGAGGCGGAGCCACATCCTCAACCAAGCAATGGGCAGTGCAATATCATCAGTCGGGGTGGGCAGGGGGGTAAACTAACCAGCTGGGCAGGGCAGGGGGGCGACATCTTCAGTGGGGCAGGGGAGAAGAGCGATATCCTCAGCGGAACACGGAAGCTGGGTGACATCCTTGGCAGAGTCGGGTGGGGGGTTGACGTCCTCAGTGGAACGGGGTGGGAGGGTAATGAAAAGTTTCCTGCTCTGGGCTCATGCCTTCTCCTCATCCCTTCTATCCCACTTAGCACAAATGTCTCTCCAGCTGGTGAGCAGCTTCTCAAGGTGGTGTTGTCTCTCCTCGGGAGCACAGACCCACTCCTGCTGCAGCTCTGCCAGTTCTGCTGCATCCATGGGTGGCTGGAGCATTATATGTGTAGGTTTTTGTTTGTTCCTGTGATCACATGTGGAGGGAGATTTCTGTTACTGTTAGTCCTGTGCATAGTATTTGTTTTAGCCTAGCTTCCTGTGTCCTAGTTCCTGGTTTCCCTGTGTCCCTTGTTTGTTTCTTTGTTGCTTCTTGTTTCTTTATTAAAGAGGTTCTGCACCTGTCTCCATCTCCATGGACTCCATTATGACAGTTACATGTAGCTATGGCATATTCTACAGAACATGGGCACACTTGAGTATGATGTAAACAAATCAAATTAACAGAATTTCATTTTTTACAAAAAAAAGATTGTTTAATACAATAGAAGCTAAAATAAAGTAACTGTATAAGCAATCACTGTGTTTTTAGATTTGTTATTTTTCAGTTAGAATGATTTTATTTCAGAAAATATTTAGAAAGTGGACAGAAAACAATCCCACAATACTGAAAACAATGCTTTATCCCAGTTGCGAATGTAATAATGGATCAAATAATGAATTCACTAACTGTCCATGATGGAGGAGTAACGCTCGCAAGTTTACATTCTGAGAGCCACTTTTATCATAATTCAGAAATGGCCCCATCATAGAAAATCACTTGCACTAGGGATCGTTTGACTTTGATTTCACCAGCTGCAAGTGGATAATTTGCATTAATGTTTCTCAAAATTAGTTTAAAATATTCTGTCCACTGAAGTAACTATTGCTTCAAATAACATATGCATCATTCAAGAAGAGAAATATGTAATCTACACGTTTTTGTGGTGAAATAAGTGTTGAAATGAGGAAAAAATGGTACAGCCATGGACTGTGTGTAGATAAACTGAAGAACTGAAGAACACACAAGGAATCATGAAATCGTGCAAATGTTACTGATAGACCGAATTCTTCTATCCGAGTTTTACGAAAGGACAGATTTTTATTTAAAAAAAGAAACCCCTTTTTGACCAGATTATGATTGGGCCAGGACTGAAGTTTGATGTGAAGACTCCTTTTAGTGAAAAAAGACAAAATAAAACAGAATTAATTGATTGCTTTGGATTTCATCAGAAAAATAGATGGGATAATTTCTGCCTACTTTCTGTAGAACATGCCGTATGTTATTAACATAATAAAATGTTTAAATGTTACAGCAGTCGTAAACTATAAATCTGGAATTTAAAAAAGCCTCCACCTCCACCAAGTCTAGTCCTTCTTGTTACTAATGTTTATGCCTGAAATACCCTTAAAATATTCTTCAAACCTGAAGAAGTAATGTGTCAGACATTTGACCCTGTTTGGATCAGTTCCAAAATCTAATCAATTCATCTGCTGGTTACAATCATAATTCCAGATCGATCCTACAAACATTCAACCACTCGCTCTTGAGATATTGAGCTGACGAGAATCTCGGACGGACGCACAGACAGAAAACACGACGCCTCTGCGAGTTAGTTAGGAATAAAAATGTAGGGTGGTCAAGGTTTGGGGTCCATTTGGAGTCGTTTGCCCAGAAAGTTTGAGAACCACTGAGTTACATCCTTCAGAGTAACTTCTCTTTATAGGTTAAATATAAAGAGCTCAATAATAATAATAATAATAATAATAATAATAATAATCTTTATTTATATTCATTTTGAGTCAAATTCTCAAAGTGCTTTAAAGAATAAATATTACACAAAGAATAAAACAATAAATAATATGTACGGATAGAAAAAATTAAAAATAATTAAATAAAAGTTAAACATTTTTAAACATAAAAATTGAAAGCAAAACAAAGAACCACTGGTGAATATTTAATATTCTAGATATAATAATATATATAATAATTATAATATAAATTAAACTAAAATTAGATGAAACTAAAAAAATATATGATTATATGTCATGTATTTTAACAAGAATTTTTTTCACTCACACAAAAACCTGAACATTAAAATAAAGAATCAGAATCAGAAACAATTTATTGCCAGGTACAGTAAAGGACACTCTACAGTACTAGGAATTTGTTTTGATGTTAGGTGCAAACACAGAATCAAAGATATAAAGTCAAGGGGGAGATGAACTGAAGAATACAAAAATACAAAAAATGCAACGCAATAAAAAGGGTAAAACAAAACTAAAGTGCAGAGACCAAGAGATAAAGTGCAAGATGAACATGCTATATATATAAATATGAAATATGTAAACAGCAGAAGATAGAATATATTAAATCAAAAATATAAATAGTTATGTACAGAAAAAGTGAGTGTACATGGGAGGTAGAAAAGTTGCAGCTTCAGAGGGGAGAGTGACTGTCAGTAGGTTGTGGGGGGGTCACCTGGGGGGAATTGGGGCGCTGTTCAGCAGGCTGAATGCAGCGGGGAAGAAGCTGTTCTTGTGGCGTGAGGTCCTGGTCCTGATGGACCGGAGCCTCTTGCCAGAGGGGAGGGGCTGGAAAAGTACATTTTCCGGGGTGAGAGGGGTCAGCTGCAATCCTGGCTGCACGTCTCCGGGTCCTGGAGACGTACAAGTCCTGGAGTGATGGGAGGCTGCAGCCGATCACCTTCTCAGCGGAGTGAATGACGCACTGCAGCTTGGCCTTGTCCCTGGCCGTGGCAGCAGCAAACCAGACTGTGATGGAGGAAGTGAGAAAAGATTCGATGATGGCAGTGTAGAAGTTGACCATCATCTTCACGGGGAGGTGGAACTTCTTCAGCTGCCGCAAGAAGTACAGCCTCTGCTGAGCCTTCTTGGTGAGGGAGCTGATATTCTGCTCCCACTTAAGCTCCTGGGTGATGGTGGTACCCAGGAAGCGGAAGGACTCAACAGAGGTCACCGGAGTGTCACAGAGGATGACGGGTGGGAGGGGGGCTGGGTACTTCCTGAAATCCACTATTATCTCCACTGTCTTGAGAGCATAGAGCTCCAGGTTGTTCATGCTGCAAAATGACATCAGACGGTCCATCTCCCTTCTGTAGGCCGACTTGTCTCCATCAGAGATGAGGCTGATGAGGGTGGTGTCACCTGCGAACTTCAGGAGTTTGACAGACTGGTGTCCAGATGTGCAGGTGTTGGTGTACAGGGAGAATAACAGAGGAGAGAGGACACAGCCTTGGGGGGATCCAGTGCTGATGATCCGGGAGTCCGAGACATACTTCCCCAGCCTCACAAACTGCCGTCTGTCTGTCAGGAAGTCTGTGATCCACCTGCACAATGAGTATCCTGGCATAGGATCCTGGGGAGTCCAGATGCTGGAGGATGAAGTGGAGGGCCATGTTTACAGCGTCGTCTACAGATCTGTTGGCTCTGTAGGCAAACTGCATGGGATCCAGAAGAGGGTCTGTAATGTCCTTGAGGTGGGACAAGACGAGGCGCTCAAAAGACTTCATGAACACAGAAGTCAGGGCAACGGGTCTGTAATCATTAAATCCTGTGATCCTCGCCTTTTTAGGGACAGGAATAATCTGTGAAGTTTTAAAACAGGCTGGCACATGGCATGTCTCCAGTGAGGTGTTAAAAATGTTAGTGAACACCGGAGACAGCTGGTTGGCACAGTGCTTCAGGGTGCAGGGGGAGACAGCGTCCGGGCCCGCGGCTTTGCGGGGGTTCAGTCGTTTAAACAGTCTATTCACATTTCCCTCTTTTGATGGAGAGAGGTGTGAGTGGTGAGGGAGAGGGCAACACTGAGGTGTGAGGCTGTGTGGGTGATCCAGGTGTAGCATCGGAGGTCAATGACTGGTGGGGGGGGGTGGGGGATATCAGGTATGTCCCATTGTCTTTCAAAGCGGCAGTAAAATTTGTTCAGGCTGTTGGCCAAGCGGAGGTCGTTCACAGAGTGGTGGGCTCTAGGCTTGAAGTTGGTGACTGCCTTAAGCCCTTTCCAGACAGAGGCAGAGTCGTTGGCTGAGAGTTGCTGTTCCATTCTCTCACCATGCTCTGATTTAGCTCTTCTCACCTCCTTGCTAAATCTGTACTTGGCCTCTTTGTATTTGTCTTTGTCCCCACTACTGAATGCAGCCTCCTTCTCTGACCTCAGCCGTCTGAGTTTAGCTGTGAACCAGGGTTTGTCATTGTTGTAACTCACCCTGGTGCGTGATGGAATGACGCTGTCCTCACAAAAGTTAATGTAGGACGTCACAGTGTCCGTGTACTCGTCCAGACTATTGGTGGCAAACCTGAAAACTTCCCAGTTTGTACAGTCCAGACATTCCTGCAGCCTCAGTGGTCCACTTCTTTGCTGTCCTCACAGTAGGTTTGCAAAGTTTTAATTTCTGCCTTAATGAACTGTTTGTATTTGGGGAGTTTGCGGGAGAGATTATCTTTGTTAAAATCTCCTAGGACAATAACCAAGGCGTCCGGGTTTGTCCGTTCCACACTCAGTATCTCGTCAGCCAGTGCACGCTGCGCCCGAAGCGCATCACCGTGCAGCGGGATGTAAACACAGACGAGAATGAATGAGGAGAACTCGCGGGGCGAGTAGAAAGGTTTGCAGTTAATGATGCAGGCCTCCAGGTCTGGGGAACAGTGCTGAGACAGTACAGTTACATCGTTGCACCAGCAGCTGTTGATATAAAAACAGATTCCACCTCCTTTTGTTTTGCCGGAAAGCTCCGTGTGTCTGTCCGCTCTGTAGAGTTGAAATCCACTCAGCTGGAGCGCAGAGTCCGGTATAAGATCACACAGCCATGATTCCGTGAAGCACAAAACACAGGACGTAGAAAAGTCTCTATTTTCATTTTGCAGCAGTGTCATCTCGTCTATTTTGTTGCAAAGTGAGCGCATGTTAGAGAGGAATATCCCGGGAAGCGCGGTGCGTAATCCGCGCCGTCGGAGACGCACAAGCACACCTGAGCGTTTACCTCTTCTGCGGAGCCTCACTTTGTTACGAGTGTAATAATCCAAGTTAATCAATAACACATATTTGTATTTATATGTTGAAATGTAAATTTCAACATCATTTACAGCAATAAACAATAAACACACCGCTAAATGAACACAGGTTTTTAAAAACTCTTTATACAATAAAATACACGATTTCCTCCATCTTAAGGACAGAGGAGTTTAACATGACAAGCTGCATTTTTTATCTTATTAACTTCGAGACAGAGAAAAACGAGAGGCTTTTGAGGGAACGACTGTCTATAGCTGCTATAAAGCAAGTGAGAACAGGAAATAATTTGTTCCACTGATGGTCCACAACATTAAATGTAACTATAAATGGATTAAAAGTATGAAATGTTGAAATTTAATAAATGAAAAAATTGTAATTGTTGTCAAAGTGCTGTGGAATAAGAAGAATAAAACTCTTGGGGATGTGCTGTTATAGGAAAATAATCAACTTCAAGGTGGTAACAGTAGCTTTGCTTTATCCTGCCACCCCACTGTTGATTATTTTACTGTAACAGCAACACACACACACTGTTTATTCCTGATGTGGCTGAAAATCGAGTGATGAAAAAGTGCAGCTTTTCAGCTGTTGTCCTTTTTTCCTCTCGTCTCTGAAACACAAAACCACACATCCATCAGCTCTTTACAAAGACCATGTCTAAAACCTGAAGTAATAAATGAGGTTAATTGAATAAAGTTAATAATTAGTGCTAATGAGTGATGTGACGTCACCTCTGTTAGTCTGCAGAGTTTCATAATCAGAGTTCTGTACAGCAGAGAGCTGGAGAGAAGCGTAAGTATCTCCTGTCTGTAGAACCTTCACATAATAAACATCATCATCATAATGACCACCATCAACATCATCATCATCATCATCAATAATAATAACAATAATAATTACAATTATAATAATAATGATAGTGTTTGAAGTACCTTTATTTTCCTGGACAATCTAATAATAAATTTCATGAAAATATATTATTCATGCAGGTAATTCTAATCTTTAAGTTAAAGATCATAAAATCTTTAATTCTGCTGCATTCTGCTGTTTTACTGATCATTCTAAACTGATTTTTAAATAGTTTTTAAATAAGTTTGAATGATCGAAATATTTCTCAATCTGTGACTTACTGCTTTAATTTGTAGATGAAAAATCCAATAACACCAACACACAGAAGGAGAACCACAGAGAGAGATAGAACCAGATAAAGTACTGCAGTGTGTCTGTGTTCTGGAAAATAAAATGAAAGTTTAACATATAAAATAAAATTAATCACACTGAAATTGAATACCTGTTTTATTAATCCACTGTAGCTGCCTACCTGAAATGGTGAGATTAAACAGGAGTGAGGCGACCCCTGGGTTATTAATGCCAAGATCAATGCAGAGTGGGCGTGTCTATAAATGACTGATGGATGACAGTAGTTCAGTGTTTTGGCCTCGCTGGCCTGGACATAATGCTTTGTGCAGCCACCAGTGACATGCTGTGAGTGACAATGGCTGCTATACAGCTCTGCCAAGCAGCTTGTAAGCATGTGCCATGAGCTCGAGTGCTGCACAGCAGAGCACTCTCCATCTAGTTACTTACTGACTGTTGAAGCCGAGCTGTAAATAGTGAGATTGCAGTCCCTCTATCCACTACTGGGAGCAATGTTCCAAGGTGGAAATTCTTGGAAATGTGGCACTGAAGAGAAACAACAGTGGGGTCTGTAATTCCATGACTCACCACTAAGACTTGCTACTTGCTCTACAGTACTCTGCTGTGATTGTTTACATTGCTGAGCAAACCAGAGACTGATCTCAGACATGCCTCAGCTCCAACTGTGTTTGCGGCTGAAGATCTCTTGGCACTGTAGGACAGCTACCAGCGACTGATCCTCCAACCAGCAATGGGAAACTTGCAAGGACATTTTTGCTCAGAGATGCCAAGGGTAACCCTGCTAGGTGTTGATACAGGAACACAGAGGTCTACTCACTCCAGCCCATCATGAGAATTAGTGAAAATCACTAGCTTTGCAACTCAGTCTTATGACTGTGGAATTACAAGGGCAATCACCACTCAACCACGCTTCAAGGCTCAACCATGCTTCTCATTTGTTATGCCTGGGACTATGAGGAGTACCTTCCATGGCTATAATTGTGAGCTAAGTGTCACTTAGATTAAAATCGATATAAAAGAGCTGATAGAATGCAAGACTGAGACACCAAATATAGTTTGGTTAGAAAGAAAGTTAATTATGCCACTGTTTGTTTTTTAGATATTATGAAGTTAATATGAAGTTAATATGAGTCTATTGCCAGCTTTGAAGGACGGGTTCACCTGGAACTCTGACTGTAGTCACAAGCTGTTTTGCAGAGGGCCAGTAAACACCCGAATTGTACAAGGTGAGAAGAAGTAAAGGGAATTTCTGCCATTACTAATGTCGTTTTCTAGCGTCATATGGTCACCATGTGACTTTGTGTTAAAGATCTCGTTCTGTGCACATATGCAAAAGACACTTTCCTTTCATCATTTTCACATAAAAACTTTCCCTTTTCTGTTTTTACTTTCACATGCTTTTATACAGAAGCCTGCAAGGTGTAACTTTTTTTGTCTATGTTTATATTTTAAATTAATATCTCATTATTTCATAATATCTTCTCGTTATTTTGATATAATAACTAGTTATTTTGACTTCCTAATACTAAAAATGAGTTATTAAGTCAAAATAATGAGATAATAGCTTAAAGTAATGACTTATTAAGTCACAACAAAAAGTAATGAACAAAAGACAACTGAATTTATTTTTTCTAACCTTCAGCAGGCCTCTGAGCCTTAGTTATAAAGAAGACCTGAGAGGCGTGGCCCAGATTATTGGAGCCAACACACTGCAGAGTGGGCGTGTCCTTAACTGACTGAGGGATGGAAAACAAAATGGATCTTCTTAAACTTGTGCTGCCCACAGACTCCACTTGGATGGGCGTGGCTTCTGACGGCAGGACAGTTTGACCTGAGAGACGCCACTCCAGTTTAGGAGACGGATTTCCATGAACCTCACAGGAACACAGGATCAGATCCTGAGTGGTGTTACAGCTGGAGGAGGGAGAGACCTGAGGAGCATCTGAGAGAGAGAGAGAGAGAGAGAATGAGATAATGATATTATAACAAATCAGAAATGAAAGCTCTAAAATAATAAATGACCACTTGACAGAAGAGGGATTAGGTTTTTTTTTAATTTGAATAACATTTCTTCACCATCCTCAGATTCAGTACCCTAAAGCGCTGCAAAACTCCAATCAGGAGCCAGCTTGTGATTCAGAAAATTCTCTATTCTCATTTAGAATTTTTTAAAAAAAATTTTCTAATTCCCAGTTCTCAAAATAATTACTATATTGATCAGTACTAGCAAAGCAACCAATACAAAAATAAAAATAGATTTAAGATGGCACCAGTGAGGTCGGATGCCTTCACGACTGCTTTCTGTTTGTATGTAAATTCTGTTTTATGTCAGTGGACAGTCATAAAAGCCATTTCAATGCACATCGTACTGTGTATGGTTGTGTGTGACCAATAAGATCTGATTTGAAAATAAAAAGCTCATAATTTGCCTTCATGTTTAGAATTGCATAGCGAGATTAAATAATCTCAAAGGAATTTCTCCTGGACCCAAGGTGTAAGATCTATATAAGACATATACAATGCTGACAGGCCATAAATAAAGTGGAACAGGAATAAGAAGCATGCAGAAAGGGGTAAACAGTGTGGAACAGTGGAGTGAGTACACAGGGGGCAATAGAGTATACTTTCTCCATTCATTCTCTCAAGTACCATGTTGTGTGAATTTCTAAAGAAAATCAGCTGGACGGTTCTTCCAGGCTTTTTGGAGAACCTTCTACACTTCTTCAGTCACTGCCGGTAAAATCCCAGACCCTGTCATTAGTGTTTTTTTCATTAGTCAATAAGGTTAAAACTAACCAGAACCTAGATTCTTCTTCTTCTTCTTGAAAGTGTGTACAAAATATGCTGGACACCACATGCTTGATTACTGAACAGAATACAACAATTTATCTGTAACACTAAAAGTATTTTTAAAAAAAGCCATAATGTGATCCTGAGTGGTGTAACAGAAATGTGTTCGCCCTAACGTCCAAAGATCACAAGCTCGAATCCTGACCATGGAGTCAAGACAGCAAAACTGGCCATGTTCTCTGGGTGGGAGGGGCAGACTCTCTCTACCCTGTCAATCAGATCGACATTAGCCAATCATGGGTGTCTGTGAGCTCATGCATGCAGAACAGGGCAGATTAGTGCTTTCCTCAGACTGTGTTACACTGTCCTGTGGCACTGCATCAGCAGCAGTTTGAAAAGATGCAGAAGTTGGCTTCACTTGTGTTGAAAGAAGCATGTACATACCCCACCATCCATGGATGAATACACATAAGACGTCCTCCATGACTTTTCTAGAGGTCTCTGTCATGGTCTGGGCTAGGCTCCTGTTTGTTTCCTTATTCCTATGTGTTTTCTATTTCCCCTCTCCTTGTGTTTCCTGTGTTTATTTCTCCCCCACTTCCTGTTTGTGTGTGTCTGTGTATCTTTGGGTGTGGCGCTCCACATCGCTCCTCTTCCTAATTGTTCAGCGAACGCACCTGCTTCCCATCTCCTCATCAGACTGCAGCACATATAAACCCCTGTTCTTCAGTCATCATCACCAGATAGTTCTGGCTACCAGTGCAGTATCAATGATAAGGCCCCTTTCATGTTTATGCTCAGATCTTTGTTGCCCAGTGTCTGTACTGTAACCCTGTTTTTTTCCTGTGCTCCATGTCCACCTCCCTGCCTGCCTGCCGGCCTGCCTGTACTCCTCTACACCCAGTCCAGTCTCGCCTCCCCGTGGCTCACAGACAGAGCATCCTACTCTCACACCGCCGACCCGACTTCAAGTCCTGGCCTTGACATCCATGCTGAGTCACGCTCCTTCCCCACACATCTCTACCCTCATTATCCTTCAAAAAACCCCATTTAACTTCCTGTCCTTGAGTCTGTGTTCTGCTTCTGGGTCCTACACTCTTGGCTGCTATAACAGTCTCACCCTTTTCTAGAGCATACTCAGCTACTAAGTGCCTGTATTGTCATACCCAAGAGCTTCTCTGCTGTCCACTGATGCTAATACATTGACCCATCTTATGTCAGAACAAACAGGAAGACACTGGAACTGTTTATATGTGACCTGAATGTCTGGACACTGAGCCCATGATACGCAAATAAATACTCAGGTAATGGCTCACTATACATTTTCTCATGTGTTCTCATACCTTGCTGCTTCCTGAACAACTGCAACACAAGAAATAAAAAGAACCAGTCGGACTGTCTTAAGTTAAGAGGTTTGTAAATATGCTAAACTCCATAAGTATGAGAGGCAAGAACTCACACTGAACATCCAGGTACACAGATGAGTTGTGATCTCCGAGCTGGTTTTGAGCTCTACAGTAGTATAAACCACTCTGTGTAGAATCAGTCTTGCTGATGGTGAGATGTTTTCCGGTTCCTATCTGCTCTCCGTTCTCTCTGTACCAGGTGTAGTTCAGCACTGCTGGGTTTGCATCACTGCTGCAACTCAGAGACACTGAACTGCCCAAAAGCACTGAAGCAGATGGAGACGCTGATACTGACGTGTTTCTAGGAGCATCTAAAGGAGGAAGAACAAGAGGCTGTGGTAGAGGTGTGATAGTAGAGCAACTTCAGTATAATCTGACCTTTGGGTCTTTATCTGTCCCATTCTCAAAATCGCTTTTGGGTTTTCTTAAACTTTAAATTATTTTTCACAATTTTCAGAACTATAGCAGTGCCTCAAACTTCAGTGCCACCAAAATATATTTCTGGCACTAGGTTAAAAAAATGACATGTCATGTCATAATGTTGATTGTTATTTAAATGTTTGCTGTTGTGGCAGGAGAACAGCATTGTATTAGTAAAATGAGGTAGCTAATGTTTGTTTGGTTAGCATGCTGGCAATGCTTCATTATGTATATAGTATTGGAACTACAAGACCAATTCTATTTTTTTTGCTATAATTGGAAGACATTTGGGTTAAAGATCAAAAGATGAATATGAGACGACAGATCAGAATTTCAGCTTTCATTTCCTGATATTTACATCTAGGTGTATTAAAGAACTTAGAACATGGCACCTTTTGTTTAAACCCACCCATTTTTGAAGTGATCAAAAATATTAGAACATGTGACTGACAGGTGTTTTTTGTTGCCCTGTTAGATTGATTGTTTAAACAATTAATGGTTCTGAATGTCTATTCTTGGTTTGAGCCCTGGGTTTCTCCTGTGAAGACTGCATTTGTTGTTAAAAAGGATAAACCAACATGAAGACCAGAGAGCTGTCTATGGGAGAAAAGCAAGCCATTATGAAGCTGAGAAAAGAGGGAAAATCAATCAGAGCCATTGCACAAGCATTGGGAATAGCCAATACAATAATTTGGAATGTCCTGAAAAAGAAAGAAACCAGTGGTTTACTAACAACCAGACATGGAACAGGTCGGCCAAGGAAACAACAGCAGCTGATGACAGAAACATTGTGAGAGCTGCGAAGAAAAATCCAAAAGCAACAGTTAGTGACATCACCAACATCCTTCACAGGGCAGCGGTGAATGTATCACAATCCATGTCCACCATTCAAAGAAGACTTCGAGAGCAGAAATATAGAGGCCGTACCACAAGATGCAAACCTCTCACCAGCAGTAAGATCAGAAGGCCAGACAGGAATTCACAGAGAAATACAGAGATGAGCCACAAAAGATCTAGAACCAAGATTAACCTCTACCAAAGTGATGGAAAGGCCAAAGTGTGGAGGAAGAATGGATGTGCTCAAGATCCAAAACATACGAGCTCATGGATGAAGCATGGTGGAGGTAGTGTCACGGCTTGGGCTCGCATGGCTGCTTCTGGAACAGATTCACTAATCTTTATTGATGATGGAGCTCATGATGGTAGCAGCAGAATGAATTCAGAAACCTACAGAAACATTCTGTCTGCCAATTTACAGAGAAATGCATCCAATCTAATTGGGAGGAACTTCATCATGCAGCAAGACAACAACCCAAAACACACTGCAACACAACAAAGCACTTCATCAGGGGAAAAGTTTTTAGACTGGCCGAGTCCATCAGCAGACCTTAACCCCACTGAGCAGCATTTCACCTCCTGAAGAGGAGACTGAATGGAGAAACCCCCGAAAACTAACACCAACTGAAAGAAGCTGCGCTACAAGTCTCGAAAAGCATCACAAAAGAAGAAAGCAACAGTTTGGTGATGTCAGTGGGTCATTGGCATGAGGCAGTTATTGCAAGCAAGGGATATGCACCCAAATATTAACTGTTATTTACTTTCATTTACTTTAAGATACTTTACTTTAATACTTGTGCCCGCCTAAAAATTAGGTGGTCTGATACAAAAGGTTCTGTTTTGTGTTTAACTCATCTAGATGTAAAAGGAAATAAAAGCTGAAATCCTAAATTCTCGTCTCATATCCATCTTTTGATCTCAAACCCAAATGTCTTTGGTGTATAACACAAACAAATTAATTGACCTTGTCGTTCCAATAGTTTCGGAGGGGAATGTGTATATAATGTCCAAAACAAGGCTTGAGTCCTACAGCAGTGTCGCTAAAGACTAAAGACATGGCCAAGAACAAACTAGTTAAGTTTCTTGAAATTTTACAACCCTAAATCCATGTTGCTGTGTGACTTAGCACTAACAATACTCCAGCACTGTACTCACACTGAACATCCAGGTACACAGATGAGTTCTGATCTCCGAGCTGGTTTTGAGCTCTACAGTAGTATAAACCACTCTGTGTAGAATCAGTCGTGTTGATGGTGAGATGTTTTCCGGTTCCTATCTGCTCTCCGTTCTCTCTGTACCAGGTGTAGTTCAGCACTGCTGGGTTTGCATCACTGCTGCAACTCAGAGACACTGAACTGCCCAAAAGCACTGAAGCAGATGGAGACGCTGATACTGACGTGCTTCTAGGAGCATCTAAAGGAGGAAGAACAGGATTTAGGAGACTCCATGAATCATTAAAAGTGTAGTGAATGTGAATTAATCAGCACTTACACAGAACATGTAGTGTAAAAGAGCTCTGTGCTGATTTGTTCTTGTTCTGGAGCTGGTAGGTGGCAGTGCAGGTGAAATCGACTCCATGATGCAGGCGAGAAGCACTGAAGTTCAGCTGAGAGGAACTGAAGTTGGTGTTGTGGTTCTGCTCCTGTCTTCTCTCCTCAGACAGGAAGTTCCATGTAAAAGTGGGTGGCTTTAAGAGACATGGAGGAGCTGGAGCAGAGCAAATGAGACTCACTGAAGTTCCCTCCACCACCTCATTTTGGTCCTCCACCTTCCCCTGATCCTCCTTATACAGTGTTATTGAGGGGCTGATTGGAGAGTCTGAGATAAACACACAGTATCACATTAGAGATGAGTTTTAAATGTGTTCCAGTGCATCATTAGTGTAATTACAGTTACACTGTACACACACACTGCTGCAGCTCTCACCTCGCACTCTTATATCTACTGATGAAGATTTATACGTCTCTTTCAGTTTTCCTGAAGTTTCTATTCTAAAGTAATATCTTCCACTGTCACTCTGTCTGATGTTGTAGAAGATGGTGGTGCAGTTCTTCATGTGGAGGTCTCCTATAATTTCCCCTTCAATCTTGTTCTCTGTAGTTTCTTTGGAGTTAAAGACTTTGTTAATGAAAGGGTCGTCTTTATTCCAGATTCCTGTAAGAGCTGTCTTGAGGTCTGCATCAAATTCTTCTTTAATCTCAAAACTACAGGGTATGAGAACACAGAGTCCTCTCAGAGCTTCTACACTCTGTGGTAGACTGATGGAGAATTCTCTACACAAAACACCTGCAGACACACACACATACACACACACACACATTCATCATCATTATTACAATCATTATTACAGTAACACACAACACAAAATCATTACCACAGTAACACACGCACCACAAAATCATTACTACAGTAACACACACACACCACAAAATCATTACTATAGTAACACACACCACAAAATCATTATTACAGTAACACACACACACCACAAAATCATTGTTACAGTAACACACACACCACAAAATCATTTCTACAGTAACTCACACAACAAAAAATCATTATTACAGTAACACACACACCACAAAATCATTTCTACAGTAAAACACACAACACAAAATCATTATTACTGTAACACACACACACACACACAGCATGTATCTAAAGTGTGTAGAAATATTTACTCCAAACTGCAGTTGTGTTACAGAATCACACCAAACTGATTCAGTTACTGTCTGAGTTTAACACACTTACGTTATCAGGTCACACATTAAATATAAATTCTACACAAACCTTGAAACAGAAAACAAACAATGACGATGAGTTTCTCTGCTGATTTCATCTCTCTGTTCAGGAAAGATCACCTGGAGAAGAGACTAACACACACACACACACACACACAATATGGTTTATTTAAAAAGAACTACATGTGAAAACACACTGAGTCTGTTATGCCTGAACAAGCACACACACACACACACACACACACACACACACCCCATCCTCTCACACTCACCCTGCCCAAAGCTCAAACACTAAACGTGTATACTGCTGCAGTTTACTGTAGGAAGTGTGAAAAAGCCCCATAACCTGCTGCATTATAAACACACTGTGCTCGGGGTGTAACAAAGCCTCGTTCAAAGCCGGGGACAGAATGAGGACGTGAAAACGGCAGCCCCGGTGCTACCGTAAATAAACATGGCCACGCCCATACTCTGCATTCTCCCACAGGTATTACAATTTTCATACGCAGTCTGATCCGTTAGCACCGGCGAATGCTCGGGGTGATGGAAAAGAGCTCTTCACTTAGCACTCTGTCTTGCTTGGTACTGTTCGACCCGAGTGAGAGGGAGTTTGGGACGGGACTCCAGTTTCCCAGAACAGCATGGTCAGAGCAGAAAGGGCACAGAACACACCCACATCTCCAGGCCCTTCTCCTGGGACAGGCTTTAGAAGCAGCAAACAGATTCACCCTCACAGGGTTGGAAGACTTTGTCCTCGGGGAAGAGGACTTTAGTGGGAGGGGGACTTTAAGGAAGTTTACTGAAGGTCTCAACTTAAAATGCATGACCAAGACCTGTTTATCTTTCAGCAGTTATCACTAATCCAGTTTTTCTCAAATTATATTTAAATCATCTCATCACTCATCACTATCAGCTCAGTGCGCTGTGCTCTGATTGGCTGAGAGCAGTACGGTGTGTTCTGATTGGCTGAGAGCAGTATGGTGTGTTCTGATTGGCCGAAAGCAGTACAGTGTGTTCTGATTGGCTGAGAGCAGTACGGTGTGTTCTGATTGGCTGAGAGCAGTACAGTGTGTTCTGATTGGCTGAGAGCAGTACGGTGTGTTCTGATTGTCTGAGAGCAGTATGGTGTGTGCTGATTGTCTGAGAGTAGTACGGTGTGTTCTGATTGGCTGAGAGCAGTACAGTGTGTTCTGATTGGCTGAGAGCAGTACGGTGTGTTCTGATTGTCTGAGAGTAGTATGGTGAGTTCTGATTGTCTGAGAGCAGTACGGTGTGTTCTGATTGTCTGAGAGCAGTATGGTGAGTTCTGATTGTCTGAGAGCAGTATGGTGTGTGCTGATTGTCTGACCGTAGTACAGTGTGCTCTGATTGTCTGAGAGCAGTACAGTGTGCTGTGATTGGCTGAGAGCAGTATGGTGAGTTCTGATTGGCTGAGAGCAGTACAGTGTGTTCTGATTGTCTGAGAGTAGTACGGTGTGTTCTGATTGGCTGAGAGCAGTACAATGTGTTCTGATTGTCTGAGAGCAGTATGGTGAGTTCTGATTGGCTGAGAGCAGTACAGTGTGTTCTGATTGGCTGAGAGCAGTATGGTGAGTTCTGATTGTCTGAGAGCAGTACAGTGTCATCTAATTGGCTGAGAGCAGTAAACTATTTTCTGATTGTCTGAGAGCAGTACAGTGCGTTCTAATTGGCTGAGAGCAATACGGTGTGATCTGATTGGCTGAGAGCAGTACGGTGTGTTCTGATTGGCTGAGAGCAGTACGGTGTGTTCTGATTGTCTGAGAGCAGTACGGTGTGCTCTGATTGGCTCAGAGCAGTAGAGATGATAACACATTACACACAGAGGATAACTGTAATAACTGAGTCAGTATCAGTTGTTAGTGTTTGTTGTAGAAAGAGTTATTGTTACCCGTGTGTATGTGAGTCTACTGTTCCTGTCCTGAAGTGTCATTAGTTACCATTCTGACAAACATCACACACACTCACACACACTCACCACGCCCGGGCCTCACACACACTCACCACGCCCGAGCCTCACACACACTCACCACGCCCGAGCCTCACACACACTCACCCCGCCCGAGCCTCACACACAAAAAGTGTATACTATTGCAGTAACTCCATTTGTTGTATAAGTTAATAATGTTATAAGCTACATGGTAAAAATCACTCCACACTGTAGCTACGTTAAAGCTACATCCATGATTAGAATCTCCTCGAGTCGTTTCTCTTGTTTCCAACAGCTACATAACCTGATGGATTATAAACACACTGCATTAGGAGTGTAACACAATGCCTCTCTCTTTTCTTAGTAGCTGCCTGCAAACTCTTTTCTACAGCATTAATATTCACCTGGACAGTTTTACACACGAAAACTTGATCCTGCAAAAATCTCTCTTTTGGTATTGTCAGCTATTGTAGTCACAGTGGTATATAGGGGTAACTAATCCCCATGGCACAAATCCCCTGTTCCTGCCTCAGAGCTGAGGTACAGAATTTTGGTTAAAGGTGTACCACGTGTCACTTCACCACAGAAGCCAGGTTGTTAATATTAAAAATGGTGGACTTCCTGCATGTTACACTACAACAACACAATCTTCATTGCATGTACAGACAAATCTGCATGGCCTGGTTGTTCAACATGTCATTGATACATGCTCCTCTGTTAGCAAATATGTTTAGCTTTGAATTCTCTGTCCTAACTCAGAACTCAGAAAGATACAGTGATAGAACTGAAATGTCAGCTTTTAGAAACAAAACTAGCTGTAAAAAATCAGCTACTGTAGCACCAGTGAAGCATGGTGAAGAAGGGGCCTATATGTAAATATTTTTTTGGACAGTAGATCACCATAAGTGGTGTAGTGCAGGAAAAAGTAGATCTCAAGTTTAAAAAAACAT
The DNA here is from genome assembly GCF_027358585.1 of Pangasianodon hypophthalmus. Classification (NCBI taxonomy): domain Eukaryota; kingdom Metazoa; phylum Chordata; class Actinopteri; order Siluriformes; family Pangasiidae; genus Pangasianodon; species Pangasianodon hypophthalmus. Next base: position 449,235 of record NC_069727.1, read on the forward strand.
GTGAACACTCCTGCTTCAGCTAACAAACAGATACTGGTAAGATTACACAGTTTTATTTACCTTAAGATCAAATCTAATATTTTCCAGCTGAGTCTTGTGAACTAAACTGTTATTATTACAGATAGAGTGGTTCTTACCAGAGTATGTTAGCGTCTCCAGTTCTTGAGCTGAAGTGATGAACATCACGTTTACAGCAACACTTTAACTGCCTCTGACTCTCAACATCCTGAGTGTCAAACACTAACAAACAGGAACTTCTTTAAGTGTGTGCGTGTGCCTTGTTTAAGAAATTCTAATAAAACACAAGATTAAAGATACACACCAGATTAAATCTGTAGAAGAAATACACACATGAGCACACTGCTAGTGTTAATGCACTTGTGTGTGTATCCTTAAAACCTGCTTACAGAGCCACATATTGATGCAGCCTTTAAGATTTCAACCTGCTGAGTAACACCTAGTTTGGATTATTTTTCCACAGGTACTGTAATTATTACTAAAGTATATCTGGGATTTTAGTCTTTAATTAGTATATTTATGGATATATGGTCATGTGACCTATTAATGATCAGCCATGTCCCTTACAATAATAGCTTATAATAAAGATCAAAGCAATCAGTTTGTATTAAAATTCAATTTTATTTGTGTAGCGCTTTTAACAATGGACATTGTCACAAAGCAGCTTCACAGAAATAAATGGATTCACTATGTGTATATATATATATATATATATATATATATATATATATATATATATATATATATATATATATTGTAAATATGTTAATTTATCCCTATGAATTTATCCCTAATGATCGAGCCAGAGGCGATGGTGGTGAGGAAAATCTCCCTGAGATTATATGAGGAAGAAACCTTGAGAGGAACCAGGCTCAAAAGGGAACCCATCCTCATCTGGGCGGAACAGATTATAAATCATTCCCTTCTATTATTGTGTACTATATGGACAAATAGTGTAATTGTGCAACCAATAAATTCAGCACAGTTTTTGCAAGAAGTCTGGTTGCCCCCATGTGGCACCATCCCCAGCAAAACCAAACAGTTCTTCAGGCCGTCCATATGGTGCCTGAGCAGCAGCGAACGAACTCAACTGATGAGAACTCCAACCAGAAGTAGGGCATCAGGATGGATCAGGCAGCGAGGAGGAGCAGAAGGGGTCAGGATCACTGGCATCTCAGGAGTAGCATGTGTAGCTCAACAGAGAGGGAGAGAGAGAGATGGAGAGAGAGAGGGAGAGATTGTTAGGTAAGCTTTTGTCCTCTAATGGTTAAAGACAATGTACTTTGCATGCAGAGTGCAAGCAGAGACTCTGACAAGACTAGCTATGACAGCATAACTAAAAGGGAGAGCCAGAAGCTCACACAGACATGAGGGCACCCTGGGACATAAAGCAGCAGCCACTCCACCGTCGACAAACCTGAGTGAACGCGTGAGAGTGGGGGGGCGACAGCATCCAAACATCCCAGTTCACCACAACACTCTATACCTTTGAAACACTCCAGACCTGCTCCTGTACCTAAGAAAACTATTCACTAAAGGCTTGACTAAACAAATATGTTTTCAGCCTAGACTTAAACACTGACACTGTGTCTGAGCCCCGAACACTAAGTGGAAGGCTGTTCCATAACTGTGGGGCTTTGTAAGAGAAAGCTCTACCCCCAGCTTCGAGGTACCAACAAATAGCCTGCACCTTTTGATCTGAGTAGGCGTGGCGGATCATAAAAGACCAAAAGTTCGCTCAGGTACTGTGGCACGAGACCATTTAGTGCTTTATAGGTCAATAGTAGTATTTTATAATCAATACGAAATTTGATTGGGAGCCAATGCAGTGTGGATAAGATAGAGGTGATGTGGTCATATCTTCTGGTTCTAGTAAGGACTCTGCATTCTGGACTAACTGGAGCTTGTTTATGCATCTACTGGAACATCCAGACAGTAAGGCATTACAATAATCCAACCTAGAGGTAACAAAAGCATGAACTAGTTTTTCTGCATCGTGTAATGACATTATATTTCTTATTTTAGCAATATTTCTGAGATGAAAGAAAGCAATCCTAGTGATATTATCTACATGAACTTCAAAAGAAAGACTAGAGTCGATAATCACACCAAGGTCTTTTACTGCTGCACATGATGAAACAGAAAGACCATCCAGAGTTACTATGTAATCAGAAAGCTTACTTCTAGCTGCATGTGGTCCTAGTACAAGTACTTCTGTCTTGTCAGAATTAAGTAAGAGAAAGTTAATAAGCATCTAGTGTCTAATGTCTTTTACACATTCCTCAACTTTATTAAGCTGGTGTCTGTCATCTGGCTTTACTGAAACATACAACTGTGTGTCATCAGCGTAACAGTGGAAGCTAATACCATGCTTACGAATAATTTTGCCCAGAGGTAGCATATATAAAGTTAAAATGAGGTGTGTGTGCAGTATGCGTGGAACTGTTAGTGTGACGAGCATGTGTACATTGTCTGGAAATCTAATCTCGTCTGAATAGTACCTTAATAGACCTTTAGGACCATGTGATGGTTGTACACTGACTGGGATGGAACAAAGCCCTGGCCAAAGTAACTCTATAATTTATCATTAAGGACTTGATCTTGATGCATATTGCTGATACAGGAAGCCAGTGGAGTGCCATGGTGCTGGGACCAACATGCATACAAATTGATAGTAAAATGTGCCACCATATTTTGGACCATTTTGGATATTTTGCAGTGGTTTAACAGTAAAAGCTGGTCAGCAGATAGTTACTACTGTTGAGCTGGGAGAAGAGAAGAGCCTGAATGAGCCATTGTGTTGCAAATTTCCTTTAGTACTTGCACAAAAAGGTTTATTTGGAGGCAATTATATCACAGAGCCGGAGTCGGACCCAAATGCAGAATGCGGACAGAGGCTCAATTTTAAAAGTCTTTAATGAGCATAGTGGTTTAAACACAGTCAATGGCGTCAGAATAGATGCAAAGGGTGAAGGAACAGGCAGATAAACAATAGCGAGTTCACAGTCACAACAGTCTTTACTCACTAACAGAAAGCTCAATATCCACGCAAGTTGTTTGTAACGGATTACAGAGTCCAGTTGTGACAGAGATGCTCCGCTGGCTGCCTCGCTAGCAGCAGCAGGGCTAATCTCCAAAAACAGACAAATCCGAAGGGGCAGGCAGAAATCCAAGTATGAACAGTTCCAACGAGCAGGCTTGGACAGGCTTGAGTTTGGACACGTGAAACGTGGTGTGGATCCACAAGGCTCTGGGTAGCTTAAGGCGCACGGCCACAGGGTTGAGCACCTTGGAGATAGGGAACGGTCCCACGAAGTGAAGAGCCAGTTTTCTGAAGGCCGTCTTGAGAGGCAGGTCCCTTGTGGATAGCCACAATCTTTGGCTGACGCGGTAGGGCAGGGTTCTGCGATGGCCCACTTGGCGTAGCTTCTGGAACTCCTTAGCAACGTGAGGCAGGATCTTCTCCAGGTGCGCCGGCATCGCCTGACAAAGTCCACGGCGGAGGGTATGGAAGCCTTCAACTCCTGTATGCTCAAGAGTGAGGGCTGGTAGCCGTAGGCAACTTGGCAAGAGGCCCCTGGCGGCTGATGGAAATGAGTTGTGGGCGCATTCTCGAGCTCCTGGTTGAGATGTTCTATCTGCCCATTGGTCTGTGGGTGAAAACCAGATCAGAGGCTGACGGTGATTCCCAGGAGCTGGCAGAATTCTCTCCAGACGAGACATGTGAACTGGGGTCCTTGGTCAGACACGATGTTGCGGGGCAGGCCATGGAGGCGAAAGACGTGTAGGACTAGGAGCTCGGCAGTTTCCTTGGCTGAGGGCAGCTTGGGCAGCAGTATGATGTAGGAATCGAAATGTGCCAACTTGGAAAACCGGTCCACCACGGTAAGTATGTTTCCTGTGGACTGAGAAAGGCCCGTCGCAAAGCCCACAGACAGGAGCGACCAGGGTCTTTTGAGTACAGGCAGGGGTCGGAGGAATCCTGCCAGAGGGACCATGGATATCTTCTGCTGAGCACAGACAGGGCAGGCGGCCACAAACTCCCGGACGTCCGTCCTCATGGTGGGCCATGAGTTGTTGTACAAGTGCTTGGGTACGGGCAATACCAGGGTAGCAGAACATCCTGGAGCTGTGGCACCACCACAGAATTTGTGAGCGCATGGATTCAGGGATGAAGAACTTGCCCTCCAGACAGTTCTGGGCACGGGTTGGTTGATGGAGGCCTGCTGCACCTTCCTCTCAACGTCTAAGCTGAGAGCTCTCACCAGGACCGATGACGGGAGGATGCGTTCTTTGGGGGGCTCCCCTCCCACTGGTGAGAACTGACTCGAGAGGGTGTCAGGCTTGCCCCTCTTCAAACCAGGTTGATACGACAACGAGAAGTTGAAGTCCAGAAATGAATGGTGCCTGCTGCCCCGCAACATCACTGCTCGGCACCCTCCAACCAGTGTTGCCACTCCTCCAAGGCTGACTTGACGGCGAGGAGCTCACGTTTCCGAGCCGTGTAGTTCCGCCCGGCCGAGTCATCGGGAGAAGAAGGCACAGGAATGTAGGTGGTTGCCCTTAGGGGACGTCTTAGACAGGACAGCCCCCACGACAAGGTCACAGGCATCGACCTCCATGATGAACTAGAGCGTCAGGTCAGGCAGGGTTAGGATAGGGGCCGTCGTGAAGAAGTCCTTCAGTTAGAGGAAGGCTTGCTCTGCCTTCGGCGACCAGGTGAACGTACACTGGACATGGCGCTCGTGTTCCTCCAGGGAGTCGGAGAAGATCAAGATGTCGTCCAAGTAGATGAAGATGAAGGAATACAGAGTGTCTCGGAGGACGTCGTGGACGAGTGCCTGGAACACCACTGGGGCATTGGTCAGGCCAAACGGCATCACCAGGTACTCATAGTAGCTAGTAGGGGGGTTCAACGTCGTCTTCCATTCATCCCCTTTGCGGATGAGGACCAGGTGATAGATGTTCCTCAGGTCTAGCTTGGTTAAGATGGTGGCTCCCTGGAGTAGCTCAAAGGCAGAGGACATCAAAGGCAGAGAGTAGCAGTTCTTGATGGTGATAGCATTGAGCCCTTGGTAGTCGATGCACGGGTGAAGAAACTTCTTCCTTCTTCTCCACAAACAAAAATCCCGCTCGGGCGGGGGAAGAAGACATGCAGATAATGCCTGCACTTAGGGACTCCAAAATGTATGTGGCCATCACCTCCCTCTCAGGTCCGGTGAGGTGGTAAAGGCGTCCACATGGGGGCATGGTTCCAGGTAGGAGGTCAATGGCACAGTTGTAGGGTCGATGTGGAGGCAGCGACAAAGCCTTGGCCTTGCTGAACACTTGTTTGAGGTCACGGTAAACCAGCGGCATGGAGCTGAGGTCAGGGGAGACCATCTGGCGATGAGCAAATGCTGGGTGAGTCATTATATAGTGCTGGGACACAAAATGGCCACCACAGGAAGTGCTCCTCCAAAATGGCTGCTGACCCGGAAATGCAAATAATGACAATTATCGTTCCTCCAGGTTGAGCTATCTGTAGGAGCAGCTAAGATGGCAGCTCTGGAGGGAAGGACAGGTAGAGCTGAGTGTGTTAGCATAGGAGTGATTAGAGAAGCGATCAGGCTGCATGACTGTTTCTTAAAATATGATGTACAGTGATAAGAGAATACGACTAAGCACAGATCTTTGAGCTACACCAGTCACCAGCAGTGAATGAGATTCCCAGAACTGATACAGAAGTACACTTCCTAGTGCAAGATGGTCTAAAGACACAATAGCCAACCACTAAGACTTCTGGACCCAACTTTAAAGCTCCAAGTAGCTTTGGTTTGCTTCCTGCACTGCCACCTCTAAGACTGTTGTTATGTACCTCAATGTAGGGCTGCTCCACTTCCAGTATGACTGGGACCAGCTCACATACTCATGGGAGGCAGAACTGTTCTATGGTGGTAGATTCTCGCAACTGAAGAATCTTTAGATCAGCATTAGCACCAACAGATGCATCATTTCTGAAAGGCTACTGACTTACAATATCCAGGTAGTACCATGGCCGGTGAAATCTGCTACCCTAGGTACTGTTTTCTGTAGTCCTGCCCATGAGACCACATGTCTGAGCTTCAGCACCACAGGCCTACAACTTATGTGGACCATTAGCTGCTCCCAATAGTCTATGTGTTCATATAGCTTTCCATCTCTCAGAAAAACAAACTTATCCAAGACATTACTAAATAGGTTACTAAAAAACCACAGAGTAGTTTTTAGTTTATTTAGTGGAGGTAGATGGATGGCGAAATCTGTCCATTCTTATTGCGGAGCTATGCTAGTGCTGCATGTCAGGATAGAGAAAAAGACACAAATAACACATACCTTATTAATTTGTCTGAACATGACGCCCAGTAACATTTCACAGTATTAGCACACAAAATCCGTCTTCGGTGTTTCTAGTATTAATCGCTAAAATAAATGAATGAAATAAAAGTGGAGATTGTGGGTTTCTCTCTCTACCCCATTTGTAAATCAAGTGACCACATGTGGGGTCCTGACCCCAGGTTGGGAACCCCTGGGTTAGTGTGTGTCTATGGTAGCTGATACACTGCAATGGCTGAGCTGCATTACTGGACGATTTAGCACATGGCGCACACAGGAGGTGCTCTTTCAGAGTTTAGTCATCATCAAGTTTTGTGTCCATGGCTAATTATAAAATAGCCATGCTGTGAATGCTGTTGGTAATTTAATCCTGATTGGCATTTATCAACATAGACATTTGAATATGAAGAAAAAAAGCGAAACTTTTGAAAATCTAGTGGAAAATTTTAATTTAGTTTGGCTACAAAAATATTAACACAACTTTACTGAAACATAAACAAAGCCCATTAAGAGTAAAACAGCAATTATAGTAGCAACTAAGTGATTTACCAAATGTTTATTGTAGCTACACTGTAAAAATAGCAATTATGTGGTTTAATTAAGGCTAATGCAAATGCTATATCAGCTACTTAAATATCAAACATGTGATTTAACTGATGCTGATGTTAGCCAAACATTATTAGTTAACTTGCATGTAAACAAGTTTATAACTGCTATAATGTAACTGGGAACAGAAACTAACTTGTTTCATCAAAATTCCACAACATTACATGTGACTATAAACTGATAAAATGTATGCCAGCACATTCCTTTATATCTTTAATATTCTTCAATGATAATTATTTAAAAAATAAACAAAAGCAAAGCAAAAAAAAGCAAAAAAACAAGAGATGAAAAAGTGCAGCTTTTCAGGAGTTGTTCTTTTTTTCTCTCCTCCCTGAAACACACAAAGCAAAACCACACATCCATCAGCTCTTTACAAAGACCATGTCTAAAACCTGAAGTAATAAATGAGGTTAACTGAATAAAGTTAATAATTAGTGCTAATGAGTGATGTGATGTCACCTCTGTTAGTCTGCAGAGTTTCATAATCAGAGTTCTGTACAGCAGAGAGCTGGAGAGAAGCATAAGTATCTCCTGTCTGTAGAACCTTCACATAATAAACATCATCATCATCATCATCATCATCACCATCAATAATAATAATAATAATAATAATAATAATAATAATAATCATAGTAATTGTGTGTGACGTACCTTTATTTTCCTGGACAATCTAATAACAAATTTCATGAAAATATATTATTCATGCAGGTAATTCTAATCTTTAAGTTAAAGATCATAAAATCTTTAATTCTGCTGAATTCTGCTGTTTTACTGACCATTCTAAACTGATTTTTAAATAGTTTTTAAATAAGTTTGAATGATCGAAATATTTCTCAATCTGTGACTTACTGCTTTAATTTGTAGATGAAAAATCCAATAACACCAACACACAGAAGGAGAACCACAGAGAGAGATAGAACCAGATAAAGTACTGCAGTGTGTCTGTGTTCTGGAAAATAAAATGAAAGTTTAACATATAAAATAAAAGTAATCACACTGAAATTGAATACCTGTTTTATTAATCCACTGTAGCTGCCTACCTGAAATGGTGGGATTAAACAGGAGTGAGGCGACCCCTGGGTTATTAATGCCAAGATCAATGCAGAGTGGGCGTGTCTATAAATGACTGATGGATGACAGTAGTTCAGTGTTTTGGCCTCGCTGGCCTGGACATAATGCTTTGTGCAGCCACCAGTGATGTGCTGCGAGTGACAATGGCTGCTATACAGCTCTGCCAAGCAGCTTGTAAGCATGTGCCATGAGCTCGAGTGCTGCACAGCAGAGCACTCTCCATCTAGTTACTTACTGACTGTTGAAGCCGAGCTGTAAATAGTGAGATTGCAATCCCTCTATCCACTACTGGGAGCAATGTTCTTAGGTGGAAATTCTTGGAAATGTGGCACTGAAGAGAAACAACAGTGGGGTCTGTAATTTCATGACTCACCACTAAGACTTGCTACTTGCTCTACAGTACTCTGCTGTGATTGTTTACATTGCTGAGCAAACCAGAGACTGATCTCAGACATGCCTCAGCTCCAACTGTGTTTGCGGCTGAAGATCTCTTGGCACTGTAGGACAGCTACCAGTGACTGATCCTCCAACCAGCAATGGGAAACTTGCAAGGACATTTTTGCTGAGAGATGCCAAGGGTAACCCTGCTAGGTGTTGATACAGGAACACAGAGGTCTACTCACTCCAGCCCATCATGAGAATTAGTGAAAATCACTAGCTTTGCAACTCAGTCTTATGACTGTGGAATTACAAGGGCAATCACCACTCAGCCATGCTTCAAGGCTCAACCATGCTTCTCATTTGTTATGCCTGGGACTATGAGGAGTACCTTCCATGGCTATAATTGTGAGGTAAGTGTCACTTAGATTAAAATCGATATAAAAGAGCTGATAGAATGCAAGACTGAGACACCAAATATAGTTTGGTTAGAAAGAAAGTTAATTATGCCACTGTTTGTTTTTTAGATATTATGAAGTTAATATGAAGTTAATATGAAGTTAATATGAGACTATTGCCAGCTTTGAAGGACGGGTTCACCTGGAGCTCTGACTGTAGTCACAAGCTGTTTTGCAGAGGGCCAATAAACACCCGAATTGTACAAGGTGAGAAGAAGTAAATGCAATGTCTGCCATTACTAATGTCGTTTTCTAGCGTCATATGGTCACCATGTGACTTTGTGTTAAAGATCTTGTTCTGTGCACATATGCAAAAGACACTTTCCTTTCATCATTTTCACATAAAAACTTTCCCTTTTCTGTTTTTACTTTCACACATATAGAAGCCTGCAAGGTGTAACTTTTTTTGTCTATGTTTATATTTTAAATTAATATCTCATTATTTCATAATATCTTCTCGTTATTTTGATATAATAACTAGTTATTTTGACTTCCTAATACTAAAAATGAGTTATTAAGTCAAAATAATGAGATAATAGCTTAAAGTAATGACTTATTAAGTCACAACAAAAAGTAATGAACAAAAGACAACTGAATTTATTTTTTCTAACCTTCAGCAGGCCTCTGAGCCTTAGTTATAAAGAAGACCTGAGAGGCGTGGCCCAGATTATTGGAGCCAACACACTGCAGAGTGGGCGTGTCCTTAACTGACTGAGGGATGGAAAACGCACTGGATCTTCTTAAACTCGTGTTGCCCACAGACTCCACTTGGATGGGCGTGGCTTCTGACGGCAGGACAGTTTGACCTGAGAGATGCCACTCCAGTTCAGGAGATGGATTTCCATGAATCTCACAGGAACACAGGATCAGATCCTGAGTGGTGTTACAGCTGGAGGAGGGAGAGACCTGAGGAGCATCTGAGAGAGTGAGAGAGAGAGAGAGAGAGAGAGAGAGAATGAGATAATGATATTATAACAAATCAGAAATGAAAGCTCTAAAATAATAAATGACCACTTGACAGAAGAGTGATTAGGTTTTTTTTTTTTATTTGAATAACATTTCTTCACCATCCTCAGATTCAGTACCCTAAAGCACTGCAAAACTCCAATCAGGAGCCAGCTTGTGATTCAGAAAATTCTCTATTCTCATTCAGGATTTTTTTAAACATTTTTTTTTTCTAATTCCCAGTTCTCAAAATAATGATTATATTGATCAGTACTAGCAAAGCAACCAATACAAAAATAAAAATAGATTTAAGATGGCACCAGTGAGGTCGGATGCCTTCACGACTGCTTTCTGTTTGTATGTAAATTCTGTTTTATGTCAGTGGACAGTCATAAAAGCCATTTCAATGCACGTCGTACTGTTTATGGTTGTGTGTGACCAATAACATCTGATTTGAAAATAAAAAGCTCATAATTTGCCTTCATGTTTAGAATTGCATAGCGAGATTAAATAATCTCAAAGGAATTTCTCCTGGACCCAAGGTGTAAGATCTATATAAGACATATACAATGCTGACAGGCCATAAATAAAGTGGAACAGGAATAAGAAGCATGCAGAAAGGGGTAAACAGTGGGGAACAGTGGAGTGAGTACACAGGGGGCAATAGAGTATACTTTCTCCATTCATTCTCTCAAGTACCATGTTGTGTGAATTTCTAAAGAAAATCAGCTGGTTGGTTCTTCCAGGATTTTTGGAGAACCTTCTACACTTCTTCAGTCACTGACAGTAAAATCCCAGACCCTCTCATTAGTGTTTTTTTCATTAGTCAATAAGGTTAAAACTAACCAGAACCTAGATTCTTCTTCTTCTTCTTGAAAGTGTGTACAAAATATGCTGGACACCACATGCTTGATTACTGAACAGAATACAACAATTTATCTGTAACACTAAAAGTATTTTTAAAAAAAGCCATAATGTGATCCTGAGTGGTGCAACAGAAACGTGTTCACTCTAACATCCAAAGATCACGAGCTCGAATCCTGACCATGGAGTCAAGACAGCAAAACTGGCCATGTTCTCTGGGTGGGAGGGGCAGACTCTCTCTACCCTGTCAATCAGATCGACATTAGCCAATCATGGGTGTCTGTGAGCTCATGCATGCAGAACAGGGCAGATTAGTGCTTTCCTCAGACTGTGTTACACTGTCCTGTGGCACTGCATCAGCAGCAGTTTGAAAAGATGCAGAAGTTGGCTTCACTTGTGTTGAAAGAAGCATGTGCATACCCCACCATCCATGGATGAATACACATAAGACGTCCTCCATCACTCTTCTAGAGGTCTCTGTCATGATCTGGGCAAGGCTCCTGTTTGTTTCCTTATTCCTATATGTTTTTCTATTTCCCCTCTCCTTGTGTTTCCTGTGTTTATTTCTCCCCCACTTCCTGTTTGTGTGTGTCTGTGTGTGTCTCTGGGCGTGGCACTCCACATCACTCCTCTTCCTAATTGTTCAGCGAACGCACCTGCTTCCCATCTTCTCATCAGACTGCAGCACATATAAACGCCTGTTCTTCAGTCATCATCACCAGATAGTTCTGGCTACCAGTGCAGTATCAATGATAAGGCCCCTTTCACGTTTATGCTCAGATCTTTGTTGCCCAGTGTCTGTAGTGTAACCCTGTTTTTTTTCCTGTGCTCCATGTCCACCTCCCTGCCTGCCTGCCGGCCTGCCTGTACTCCTCTACACCCAGTCCAGTCTCGCCTCCCTGTGGCTCACAGACAGAGCATCCTACTCTCACACCGCCGACCCGACTTCGGGTCCTGGCCTTGCCTTCCATGCTGAGTCACGCTCCTTCCCCACACATCTCTACCCTCATTATCCTTCAATAAACCCCATTTAACTTCCTGCCCTTGAGTCCGTGTTCTGCTGTTGTGTGCAGCCCAGCTGGCAGATGTTTTCACTGACATCTTCAACACCTCCCTGAGCAGCACCGTTGTTCTGACATGCTTCAAGGCCACCACCATTGTTCCCATGCCAAAGAAGTCTCCAGTGTCCTGCCTCAATGACTACTGTCCCGTTGCACTTACACCCATCATCATGAAGTGCTTCGAGAGGCTCATCATGAGGCACATTAAGACCCTGCTGCCCCCCTCACTGGACCCCCTGCAATTCGCTTACCGTCCCAACTGCTCTACAGACGACGCCATCATCACCACCCTCCATCTGGCCCTGACCCACCTGGACAATAAAGACACGTATGTTCAAATGCCGTTCATAGACTTCAGTTCAGCATTCAACACAATCATTCCTCAGCACCTGATTGGAAAGCTGAACCTGCTGGGCCCGAACACCTCCCTCTGTAACTGGATCCTGGACTTCCTGACTGGGAGACCTCAGTCAGTCCGGATCGGGAACAGCATCTCCAACACCACCACACTGAGCACTGGGGCCCCACAGGGCTCTGTGCTCAGTCCACTGCTGTTCACTCTGCTGACTCACGACTGTGTAGCAATGCACAGCTCGAATCACATCATCAAGTTCGCCGATGACACGACCGTGGTGGGTCTCATCAGCAAGAATGACGAGTCAGCATACAGAGAGGAGGTGCAACGGCTAACAGACTGGTGCAGAGCCAACAACCTGTCTCTGAACGTGGACAAAACTAAAGAGATGGTTGTTGACTTCAGAAGAGCACAGAGAGTCCACTCTCCGCTGAACATTGGCGGCTCCTCCGTGGAGATCGTAAAGAGCACCAAGTTTCTTGGTGTTCACCTGACGGAGAACCTCACCTGGTCGCTCAACACCAGTTCCATAAAGAAGAAAGCCCAGCAGCGCCTGTACTTTCGGCGAAGGCCGAGGAAAGCACATCTCCCACCCCCCATCCTCACCAAGTTCTACAGAGGGACTATTGAGAGCATCCTGAGCAGCTGCATCACTGCCTGGTTTGGGAATTGCACTGTCCCGGATCGCAAGACCCTGCAGTGGATAGCGAGGACAGCTGAGAAGATCATCGGGGTCTCTCTTCCCTCCATCACACACAATTACACCTCACGCTGTATCCGCAAAGCCACCAGCATTGTGGACGGCCCCACACACCCCTCTCACACACCCCTCTCACACACTCTTCACCCTCCTGCCATCTGGTAAACAGTACCGAACCATTCGGGCCTCACGACCAGACTGTGCAATAGTTTCTTCCCCCAAACCATCAGACTCCTCAGTACTCAGTAACTGGACTGAAAGAATACACACACACACATACCAATATACACACACAACTGAGCATCCTCTCTGCAATTTATTTGCAAGTTTTTGCACATGTTTATGCTGCTACATTACTCATTATATTATACTGTTCATAGGCTGCCACTCTTATGTTTACACTATTTCAGCTACTTGTTTTGTACTCTGGTACTATTTGCACTATTGTCACTAGGTTCACTTTAAACAGAACTGTGTGCTGGTGGGCGCTGCACTGGGACTTACTGCGCTCACTGTCTGTCCCAGTAGTCATTGTACTGTCTTGTACTGTTTTGTACTGTCTTGTGCTGTGTGCCCATGTTTGCACAGTAGTTCTGTGTTGTTCTGTGTTTCTTATGTAGCACCTTGGTCCTGGAGAAATGTGGTTTCGTTTCACTGTGTACTTGTATATGGCTGAAATGACAATAAACTCCATTTGAACTTGAACTTGAACTTGCTTCTGGGTCCTACACTCTTGGCTGCTATAACAGTCTCACCTTTTTCTACAGCATACTCAGCTACTAACTGTCTGTATTGTCATACCCAAGAGCTTCTCTGCTGTCCACTGATGCTAATACACTGACCCAACTGATCTCAGAACAAACAGGAAGACACTGGAACTGTTTATATGTGACCTGAACGTCTGGACACTGAGCCCATGATACTCAAATAAATACTCAGGTAATGGCTCACTATACATTTTCTCATGTTTTCTCATACCTTGCTGCTTCCTGAACAACTGCAACACAAGAAATAAAAAGAACCAGTCGGACTGTCTTAAGTTAATAAATGTAAATATGCTAAACTCCATAAGTATGAGAGGCAAGAACTCACACTGAACATCCAGGTACACAGATGAGTTGTGATCTCCGAGCTGGTTTTGAGCTCTACAATAGTATAAACCACTCTGTGTAGAATCAGTCGTGTTGATGGTGAGATGTTTTCCGGTTCCTATCTTCACGTTCTCTCTGTACCAGGTGTAGTTCAGCACTGCTGGGTTTGCATCACTGCTGCAACTCAGAGACACTGAACTGCCCAAAAGCACTGAAGCAGATGGAGATGCTGATACTGACATGTTTCTAGGAGCATCTAAAGGAGGAAGAACAGGATTTAGGAGACTCCATGAATCATTAAAAGTGCAGTGAATGTGAATTAATCAGCACTTACACAGAACATGTAGTCTAAAAGAGCTCTGTTCTGATTTGGTCTTGTTCTGGAGCTGGTAGGTGGCAGTGCAGGTGAAATTGACTCCATGATGCAGGTGAGTGGCGCTGAAGTTCAGCTGAGAGGAACTGAAGCTGGTGTTGTGGTTCTGCTCCTGTCTCCTCTCCTCAGGCAGGAAGTTCCATGTAAAAGTGAGGAGGTTAGAGGGACATGGAGCTGGAGCAGAGCAAATGAGACTCACTGAAGTTCCCTCCACCACCTCATTTTGGTCCTCCACCTTCCCCTGATCCTCCTTATACAGTGTTATTGAGGGGCTGATTGGAGAGTCTGAGATAAACACACAGTATCACATTAGAGATGAGTTTTAAATGTGTTCCAGTGCATCATTAGTGTAATTACAGTTACACTGTACACACACACTGCTGCAGCTCTCACCTCGCACTCTTATATCTACTGATGAAGTAAACGTCTCTTTCAGTCTTCCTGAAGTTTCTAATCTAAAGTAATATCTTCCAGTGTAATTCTGTCTGATGTTGTAGAAGATGGTGGTGCAGTTCTTCATGTGGAGGTCTCCTATAATTTCCCCTTCAATCTTGTTCTCTTTAGTTACTTTAGAGTTAAAGACTTGGTTTTTCTTATGGTCATCGCCGTCTTTGGTCCAGATTCCTGTAAGATCTGTCTTGAGGTCTGCATCATATTCTTCTTTAATCTCAAAACTGCAGGGTATGAGAGCACAGAGTCCTCTCAGAGCTTCTACACTCTGTGGTAGACTGATGGAGAATTCTCTACACAAAACACCTGCAAACACAGACACACACACAAAACCATTACTACAGTAACACACACAACACACACACCAAGCAATCATTACTACAGTAACACACGCAACACACAATCATTATTACAGTAACACACACAACACACAATCATTATTACAGTAACACACACCACAAAATCATTTCTACAGTAACACACACACACCACAAAATCATTTCTACAGTAACACACACATCACAAAATCATTACTACAGTCACACACACACACCCACACAATCATTTCTACAGTAACACACACACAAAATCATTATTACAGTAACACACACACCACAAAATCATTATTACAGTAAAACACACAACACAGCATGTATCTAAAGCGTGTAGAAATATTTACTCCAAACTGCAGTTGTGTTACAGAATCACACCAAACTGATTCAGTTACTGCCTGAGTTTAACACACTTACGTTATCAGGTCACACATTAAATATAAATTCTACACAAACCTTGAAACAGAAAACAAACAATGATGATGAGTTTCTCTGCTGATTTCATCTCTCTGTTCAGGAAAGATCACCTGGAGAAGAGACTAACACACACACACACACACACACACAATATGGTTCGTTTAAAAAGAACTACATGTGAAAACACACTGAGTCTGTTATGCCTGAACTGAAGTGTCATCACACGACATGCTGACAAGCACACACACACACACACACACACACACACACACACACCCACACACACACACCCCATCCTCTCACACTCACCCTGCCCAAACCTCTAACACTAAACGTGTATACTGCTGCAGTTTACTGTAGGAAGTGTGAAAAAGCCCCATAACCTGCTGCATTATAAACACACTGTGCTCGGGGTGTAACAAAGCCTCGTTCAAAGCCGGGGACAGAATGAGGACGTGAAAACGGCAGCCCCGGTGCTACCGTAAATAAACATGGCCACGCCCATACTCTGCATTCTCCCACAGGTATTACAATTTTCATACGCAGTCTGATCCGTTAGCACCGGCGAATGCTCGGGGTGATGGAAAAGAGCTCTTCACTTAGCACTCTCTCTTGCTTGGTACTGTTCGACCCGAGTGAGAGGGAGTTTGGGACGGGACTCCAGTTTCCCAGAACAGCATGGTCAGAGCAGAAAGGGCACAGAACACACCCACATCTCCAGGCCCTTCTCCTGGGACAGGCTTTAGAAGCAGCAAACAGATTCACCCTCACAGGGTTGGAAGACTTTGTCCTCGGGGAAGAGGACTTTAGTGGGAGGGGGACTTTAAGGAAGTTTACTGAAGGTCTCAACTTAAAATGCATGACCAAGACCTGTTTATCTTTCAGCAGTTATCACTAATACAGTTTTTCTCAAATTATATTTAAATCATCTCATCACTCATCACTATCAGCTCAGTGCGCTGTGCTCTGATTGTCTGAGAGCAGTACGGTGTGTTCTGATTGGCTGAGAGCAGTACAGTGTGTTCTGATTGGCTGAGAGCAGTATGGTGTGTTGTGATTGGCTGAGAGCAGTAAACTATATTCTGATTGGCTGAGAGCAGCACAGTAAGCTCTAATTGGCTGAGAGCAGTACGGTGTGTTCTGATTGGCTGAGAGCAGTATGGTGTGTTGTGATTGGCTGAGAGCAGTAAACTATATTCTAATTGGCTGAGAGCAGTACGGTGTGTTCTGATTGGCTGAGAGCAGTACAGTGTGTTCTGATTGTCTGAGAGCAGTACGGTGTGCTCTAATTGGCTGAGAGCAGTCCTGTGTGTTCTGATTGGCTGAGAGCAGTACGGTGTGTTCTGATTGGCTGAGAGCAGTACGGTGTGTTCTGATTGGCTGAGTGCAGGACAGTGTGTTCTGATTGTCTGAGAGCAGTACGGTGTGTTCCGATTGTCTGAGAGCGGTACAGTGTGTTCTGATTGGCTGAGAGCAGTACAGTGTGTTCTGATTGTCTGAGAGCAGTACGGTGTGTTCTGATTGGCTGAGAGCAGTACGGTGTGTTCTGATTGGCTGAGAGCAGTACGGTGTGATCTGATTGGCTGAGAGCAGTACGGTGTGTTCTGATTGGCTGAGAGCAGTACGGTGTGTTCTGATTGGCTGAGAGCAGTACGGTGTGTTCTGATTGTCTGAGAGCAGTACGGTGTGTTCTGATTGGCTGAGAGCAGTATGGTGTGTTCTGATTGGCTGAGAGCAGTACGGTGTGTTCTGATTGGCTGAGAGCAGTACGGTGTGTTCTGATTGGCTGATAGCAGTACAGTGTGTTCTGATTGGCTGAGAGCAGTACGGTGTGTTCTGATTGGCTGAGAGCAGTACGGTGTGTTCTGATTGGCTGAGA
Source organism: Pangasianodon hypophthalmus (assembly GCF_027358585.1). NCBI lineage: Eukaryota > Metazoa > Chordata > Actinopteri > Siluriformes > Pangasiidae > Pangasianodon > Pangasianodon hypophthalmus. The sequence continues at coordinate 466,587 of NC_069727.1, forward strand.
GCAGTATGGTGAGTTCTGATTGTCTGAGAGCAGTACGGTGTGCTCTGATTGTCTGAGAGCAGTACGGTGTGTTCTGATTGGCTGAGAGCAGTACGGTGTGTTCTGAATGTCTGAGAGCAGTACGGTGTGTTCTGATTGGCTGAGAGCAGTACGGTGTGTTCTGATTGGCTGAGAGCAGTACAGTGTGTTCTGATTGGCTGAGAGCAGTACGGTGTGTTCTGATTGGCTGAGAGCAGTACGGTGTGTTCTGATTGGCTGACAGCAGTACAGTGTGTTCTGATTGGCTGAGAGCAGTACAGTGTGTTCTGATTGGCTGACAAACATCACACACACACACTCACACTCACTCACCACGCCCGAGCCTCACACACACTCACCACGCCCGAGCCTCACACACAAAAAGTGTATACTATTGCAGTAACTCCATTTGTTGTATAAGTTAATAATGTTATAAGCTACATGGAAAAATCACTCCACACTGTAGCTACGTTAAAGCTACATCCATGATTAGAATGTCCTCGAGTCATTTCTCTTGTTTCCAACAGCTACATAACCTGATGGATTATAAACACACTGCATTAGGAGTGTAACACAATGACTCTCTCTTTTCTTTGTAGCTGCCTGCAAACTCTTTTCTACAGCATTAACATTCACCTGGACAGTTTTACACACGAAAACTTGATCCTGCAAAAATCTCTCTTTTGGTATTGTCAGCTATTGTAGTCACAGTGGTGTATAGAGGTAACTAATCCCCATGGCACAAATCCCCTGTTCCTGCCTCAGAGCTGAGGTACAGAATTTTGGTTAAAGGAGTACCACGTGTCACTTCACCACAGAAGCCAGGTTGTTAATATTAAAAACGGTGGACTTCCTGCATGTTACACTACAACAACACAATCTTCATTGCATGTACAGACAAATCTGCATGGCCTGGTTGTTCAACATGTCATTGATACACGCTCCTCTGTTAGCAAATATGTTTAGCTTTGAATTCTCTGTCCTAACTCAGAACTCAGAAAGATACAGTGATAGAACTGAAATGTCAGCTTTTAGAAACAAAACTAGCTGTAAAAAATCAGCTACTGTAGCACCAGTGAAGCATGGTGAAGAAGGGGCCTATATGTAAATATATTTTTGGACAGTAGATCACCATAAGTGGTGTAGTGCAGGAAAAAGTAGATCTCAAGTTTAAAAAAAACATGTGAACACTCCTGCTGCAGCTAATAAACAGATACTGGTAAGATTACACAGTTTTATTTACCTTAAGATCAAATCTACTATTTTCCAGCTGAGTCTCGTGAACTAAACTGTTATTATTACAGATAGAGTGGTTCTTACCAGAGTATGTTAGCGTCTCCAGTTCTTGAGCTGAAGTGATGAACATCACGTTTACAGTAACACTTTAATTGCCTCTCACTCTCAACATCCTGAGTGTCAAACACTAACAAACAGGAACTTCTTTAAGTGTGTGTGTGCCTTGTTTAAGAAATTCTAATAAAACACAAGATTAAAGATACACACCAGATTAAATCTGTAGAAGAAATACACACATGAGCACACTGCTAGTGTTAATGCACGTGTGTGTGTATCCTTAAAACCTGCTTACAGAGCCGCATATTGATGCAGCCTTTAAGATTTCAACCTGCTGAGTAACACCTAATTTGGATGGGATTATTTTTCCACAGGTACTGTAATTATTACTGAAGTATATCTTGGATTTTAGTCTGTAATTAGTATATTTATGGATATGTGGTCATGTGACCCATTAATGATCAGCCATATCCCTTACACCAATAGCTTATAATAAAGATCAAAGCAATCAGTTTGTATTAAAATGAGGTGTGTGTGCAGCATGCATGGAATTGTTAGTGTGACGAGCATGTGTACATCGTCTGGAAATCTAATCTCATCTGAATAGTACCTTAGTTTCTTTTAGAACTTTAGGACCATGTGATGGTTGTACACTGACTGGGATGAAACAAAGCCCTGGCCAAAGTAACTCTATAATTTATCTTCAAGGACTTGATCTTGATGCATATTGCTGATACAGGAAGCCAGTGGAGTGGCATGGTGCTGGGACTAACATGCATACAAATTGATAGCAAAATGTGCCACCATATTTTGGACCATGTGCAGTGGTTCAACAGTAAAAGCTGGTCAGCAGATAGTTACTATTTCTGAGCTGTGAGAAGACAAGAGCCTGAATGAGCCATTATGTTGCATATTTTCTTTAGTACTTGCACCTAAAAGGTTCATTTGGGGGCAATTATGCCACAGAGCCGGAGTCGGACCCAAATGTAGAACGCAGACAGAGGTTAAAAGGAACAGGCAGCTAAACAATAGCGAGTTCACAGTCACAACAGTCTTTACTCACTAACAGAAAGCTCAATATCCACACGAGTCGTTTGTAACGGACTACAGACTCCAGTTGCGATGGAGAGGCGCCGCTGGCTGACTCGCTAGTGGCAGCAGGGCTAATCTCCGAAAGCAGACAAATCCGAAGGGGCAGGCAGAAATCCAAGTATGAACAGTTCCAAATAATCCAAAGCCGACAGGCAGACAAACGATAAAGCGGGGGAGACATAACCAAAATACTGAAGGAAGGCAGGGTCAAAACCGGGAAGACTGACACAGGAAACAGGGCGGGATAGCTACTCAGGTACACAAGGTTAACTGAGGAGACCATCTGGCGATGAGCACATGCTGGGTGAGTCCTTATATAGTGCTGGGACACAAAATGGCCACCGCAGGAAGTGCTCCTCCAAAATGGCCGCCGACCCGGCAGTGCAAATCATGACAGTACCCCCCAAAAGGGCGTCTCACGACATCCCTCCAGGCTGCTCCGGGTGGTCTCTGTGGAACTGAGCGATGAGTTCCGGGTGTAAGATGTGCAGGGGAGGAACCCAGGAACGCTTCTCAAGGCCATAGCCTTCCCAGTCAACGAGATACTGGAGTCCTCTTCCCAAATGCCGGGTGCGCAACAGGAGGTCGACGGTGTAAGCTGGGCCTCAGTCGTTGAACCGGGCGGGTGGAGGGGTTCTGGAGGCAGGCACCAATGAGCAGGCTTGGACAGGCTTGAGCTTGGACACTTGGTACGTGAGGTGGATCTGCAAGGTTCTGGGTACCTTACAGAGCATGGCCATGGGGTTGAGCACCTTGGAGATGGGGAATGGTCCCACGAAGTGAGGAGCCAGTTTTCTGCAGGCCATCTTGAGAGGCAGGTCCCTGGTGGATAGCCAAACTGTATGGCAGTCGCGGTATGGCGGAGCTCTGCGAAGCTTACGGTTGGCCCAATTGGCATGGGTCCTGGAACTCCTTAGCAACGTGAGGCAGGCTCTTCTCCAGGTGCGCCGGCATTGCCTGACAAAGTCCAGGGCCGAGGATATGGAAGCCTCCAACTCCTGTGTGGTGAAAAGTGGGGGCTGGTACCCGTAGGCGACTTGGCGAGAGGCCCCTGGCGGCTGATGGAAGTGAGTTGTGGGCGTATTCTACCCAGACCAAGTTCGCAGATCAGGACGATGAGTCCTCCGAGCACAGAATGCACAGCCCCATCTCGAGCTCCTGGTTGAGGCGTTCTGTCTGGCCGTTGGTCTTGGGGTGAAAACCAGATGAGAAGCTGACGGTGATTCCCAGGAGCTGTCAGAATTCTCTCCAGACGAGACATGTGAACTGGGGTCCTTGGTCAGACACGATGTTGCGGGGCAGGCCGTGGAGGCGAAAGACATGTTGGACTAGGAGCTGGGCAGTTTTCTTGGCTGAGAGCAGCTTGGGCAGCAGTATGAAATGGGCCAACTTGGAAAACCGGTCCACTACGGTAAGTATGGCGGTGTTTCCTGGGGAGAGAGAAAGGCCCGTGACAAAGTCCATAGACAGGTGCGACTAGGGTCTCTTGGGTGCAGGCAGGGGTCGGAGGAATCCTGCCGGAGGGGCCTTGGACATCTTCTGCTGAGCACAGACAGGGCAGGTGGCCACAAACTCCCAGACATCCCTCCTCATGGTGGGCCACCAAAAGCGTTGTTGGACAAGTGCTTGGGTACGGGTGATACCGGGGTGGCAGAATATCCTGGAGCCGTGGCACCACCGCAGAACTTGTGAGCGAATGGATTCAGGGACAAAGAGCTTGCCCTCCAGACAGTTCTCGGGTGCGGGTTGGTTGACAGCGGCCTGCTGCACCTTCCTCTCGATGTCTAAGCAGAAAGCTCTCACCAGAACCGAGGACGAGAGGATGCATTCTTCGGGGGGCTCCTCTCCCACTGGTGAGGACTGATGCGAGAGGGCATCGGGCTTGCTGTTCTTCGAATCAGGGCGATACAACAACGAGAAGTTGAAGCGTCCAGGGTTGAATCTCTTGTCTGTCCAGAGGTACTCAAGGTTCTTGTGGTCAGTCCAGACTATGAATGGCTGCTCGGCACCCTCCAACCAGTGTCGCCACTCCTCCAAGGCTGACTTGACGGCGAGGAGCTCACGTTCCCCCGCCGCGTAGTTCCACTCGGCTGGGCTGAGTCGGCAGGAGAAGAAGGCACAGGGATGTATATGGTTGTCCTTAGGGGACCTCTGAGACAGGACGACTCCCCACGCCAAGGTCAGAGGCATCGACCTCCATAATGAACTGGAGTGTCGGGTCAGGCAGGGTTAGGTTAGGGGCCGGAAGGCTTGCTCTGCCTCCGGCAACCAGGTGAACGTATGCAGGGATGAGGTGAGCTGGTGAAGGGGCACTGTGACCGTACTGTACCCCTTGATGAATTTCCAGTAGAAGTTAGTGAAGCCCAGGAACTGCTGGAGTTGTCCCCCGGTCTCAGGGCGTGGCCAGTCCTTTACTGATTTATTGCAGTCTGGGTCCATCTGTATGCTACCAGCTGAGAGTATGAACCCCAAGAAGGTGGTGGTGCTGACATGGAATTCACATTTCTCGGCTTTTATGTACAGGTGGTCCTGTAGTAGGCACTGGAGGACAGACCGGATGTGGTGCTCATGTTCCTCCAGGGAGTGGGAGAATATCAAGATGTCGTCCAAGTAGACAAAGAGGAAGGAGTTCAGCATGTCTCGGAGGATGTCGTTGATAAGTGTCTGGAACACTGCTGGGGCATTGGTCAGGCCAAATGGCATCATCAGGTACTCGTACTGGCTGGTAGGGGTGTTGAATGCCGTCTTCCATTCATCCCCTTCGCGGATGTGGACCAGGTGATAGGTGTTCCTCAGGTCTAGCTTGGTGAAGATGGTGGCTCCCTGGACTAGCTCGAAGGCAGAGGACATCAAAGGCAGTGGGTAGCAGTTCTTGATGGTGATAGCATTGAGCCCTTGGTAGCTGATGCAAGGGCGAAGAAATTTGTCCTTCTTCTCCACAAAGAAAAATCCCACTCCGGCGGGGGAAGACAGGTGGATAATGGCTGCAGCGAGGGACTCCTAAATGTATGTGGCCATCGCCTCCCTCTCAGGTCTGGTGAGGTGGTAAAGGCATCCACGTGGGGGCATGGTTCCAGGTAGGAGATATAGAACTGTTCTATGGTGGTAGATTCTCACAATTGAAGAATCTTTAGATCAGCATTAGCACCAACAGATGCATCATTTCTGAAAGGCTACTGACTTACAATATCCAGGTAGTACCATGGCTGGTGAAATCTGCTACCCTAGGTACTGTTTTCTGTAGTCCTGCCCATGGGACCACATGTCTGAGCTTCAGAACCACAGGCCTACAACTTATGTGGACCGTTAGCTGCTCCCAATGGTCTATGTGTCCATATAACTTTCCATCTCTCAGAAAAACAAACTTATCCAAGACATTATTAAACGTGTTACTAAAAAAACACAGAGTAGTTTTTAGTTTATTTAGCGGAGGTAGATGGATGGCAAAATCTGTCCATTCTTATTGCTGAGCTATGCTAATGCAGCATGTCAGGATAGAGAAAAAGACACAAATAACACATACCTTATTAATTTGTCTGAACATGACGCCCAGTAACATTTCACAGTATTAGCACAAAATCCGTTTTCGGTGTTTCTAGTATTAATCGCTAAAATAAATGAATGAAACAAAAGTGGAGATTGTGAGTTTCTCTCTCTACCCCATTTGTAAATCAAGTGACCGCATGTGGGGTCCTGACCCCAGGTTGGGAACCCCTGGGTTAGTGTGTGTCTATGGTAGCTGATACACTGCAATGGCTGAGCTGCATTACTGGACGATTTAGCACATGGCGCACACAGGAGGTGCTCTTTCAGCATTTAGTCATCATCAAGTTTTGTGTCCACGGCTAATTATAAAATAGCCATGCTGTGAATGCTCTTGGTAATTTAATCCTGATTGGCATTTATCAACATAGACATTTCAGTATGAAGAAAATAAGCGAAACTTTTGAAAATCTAGTGGAAAAATTTAATTTAGTTTGGCTACAAAAATATTAACACAACTTTACTGAAACATAAACAAGGCCCATTAAGAGTAAAACAGCAATTATTGTAGCAATTGATTTACCAAATGTTTATTGTAGCTACACTGTAAAAATAGCAATTATGTGGTTTAATTAAGGCTAATGCAAATGCTATATCAGCTACTTAAATATCAAACATGTGATTTAACTGATGCTGATGTTAGCCAAACATTATTAGTTAACTTGCATGTAAACAAGTTTATAACTGCTATAATGTAACTGGGAACAGAAACTAACTTGTTTCATCAAAGTTCCACAACATTACATGTGACTACAAACTGATAAAATGTATGCCAGCACATTCCTTTATATCTTTAATATTCTTCAATGATAATTATTTTACTGGCAGAAAAACAAGTGATGAAAAAGTGCAGCTTTTCAGGAGTTGTCCTTTTTTCTCTCCTCCCTGAAACATACAAAACAAAACCACACATCCATCAGCTCTTTACAGAGGTCATGTTTAAAACCTGAAGTATTAAATAAATAAATAAATTTTATTAATTAATTAAGCTGAGTCTACCATTAAATAAATAACTCCATAAGGCGTGGCTCCTGAAGTGCCAAGAGTCAGAAGGACACGGAGCAGCAACCATCGCGAGGCCTTGGGGGGAGCAACAACGATGGTCAAAGAAGGAGGTAGAGCCAAGGCCGAGCAAGGGGGAGGAACGATATCTTCAGCCGAGCAGGGAGGCGGAGCAACATCCTCAACCAAGCAATGGACAGTGCAATATCATCAGTCGGGGTGGGCAGGGGAGTAAACTAACCAGCTGGGCAGGGCAGGGGGGCGACATCTTCAGTGGGGCAGGGGAGCAGAGCGATATCCTCAGTGGAACATGGAAGCTGGGTGACATCCTTGGCAGAGTCGGGTGGGGGGTCGACGTCCTCAGTGGGACGGGGTGGGAGGGCAATGAAGAGTCTCCTGCTCTGGGCTCATGCCTTCTCCTCATCCCGTCTATCCCACTTAGCACAAATGTCTCTCCAGCTGGTGAGCAGCTTCTCAAGGTGGTGTTGTCTCTCCTCGGGAGCACAGACCCACTCCTGCTGCAGCTCTGCCAGTTCTGCTGCATCCATGCGTGGCTGGAGCATTATATACGTAGGTTTTTGTTTGTTCCTGTGTTCACATGTGGAGGGAGATTTCTGTTACTGTTAGTCCTGTGCATAGTATTTGTTTTAGCCTAGCTTCCTGTGTCCTAGTTCCTGGTTTCCCTGTGTCCCTTGTTTGTTTCTTTGTTGCTTCTTGTTTCTTTATTAAAGAGGTTCTGCACCTGCATCCATCTTCATGGACTCCGTTATGACAGTTACACATAGCTGTGGCATATTCTACAGAAAGTGGGCACACTAGAGTATGGTGTAAACAATTCAAAATAACAGAATTTCATTTTTTCCAAAAACAGATTGTTCAGTACAATAGAAACTAAAATAAAGTAACTGTATAAGCAATCACTGTGTTTTTAGATTTGTTATTTTTCAGTTAGAATGATTTTATTTCAGAAAATATTTAGAAAGTGGACAGAAAACAATCCCACAATACCGAAAACAATGCTTTATCCCAGTTGCGAATGTAATAATGGATCAAATAATGGATTCACTAACTGTCCATGATGGAGGAGTAACGCTCGCAAGTTTACATTCTGAGAGCCACTTTTATTATAATTCAGAAATGGCCCCATCATAGAAAATCACATGCACTAGGGATCGTTTGACTTTGATTTCACCAGCTGCAAGTGGATAATTTGCATTAATGTTTCTCAAAATTAGTTTAAAATATTCTGTCCACTGAAGTAACTATTGCTTCAAATAACATATGCATCATTCAAGAAGAGAAATATGTAATCTACATGTTTTTGTGGTGAAATAAGTGTTGAAATGAGGAAAAAACAGCACAGCCATGGACTGTGTATGTAGATGAACTGAAGAACTGTTGTGAACACACAAGGAATCATGAGATCGTGCAAACGTTACCGATAGACAGAATTCTTCTGTCTATCCAGATTATGATTGGGCCAGGACTGAAGTTTGATGTGAAGACTCCTTTTAGTGAAAAAAGACCAAGTAAAACAGAAATAATTGATTGCTTTGGATTTCATCAGAAAAAATAGATGGGATAATTTCTGCCTACTTTCTGTAGAACATGCCGTATGTTATTAACATAATAAAATGTTTAAATATTATAGCAGTCATAAATTATAAATCTGGAATTTAAAAAAGCCTCCACCACCACCAAGTCTAGTCCTTCTTGTTACTAATGTTTATGCCTGAAATACCCTTAAAATATTCTTCAAACCTGAAGAAGAACTGTGTCAGATATTTGACCCTGTTTGGATCAGTTCCAAAATCTAATCAGTTCATCTGCTGGTTACAATCATAATTCCAGATAGATCCTACAAACATTCAACCATTCGCTCTTGAGATATCGAGCTAACGAGAATCTCGGACAGACACACACACAGAGGTTAAATATAAAGAGCTCAATAATAATAATAATAATAATAATAATAATAATAATAATAATAATCTTTATTTATATTCATTTTGAGTCAAATTCTCAAAGTGCTTTATGTGAAAGAATAAATATTACACAAAGAATAAAACAATAAATAATATGTAAGGATAGAAAAGACGAAAAATAATTAAATAAAAGTTACAAATTTTTAAACATAAAAATTGAAAGCAAAACAAAGAACCACTGGTGAATATTTAATATTCTAGATATAATAATATATATAATAATTATAATATAGATTAAACTAAAAATAGATTAAACTAAAAAATAAATGATAAATATGTCATGTACTGAATTGTAACAAGAATTTTTTTCACTCACACAAAAACCTGAACATTAAAATAAACAATCAATAACACATATTTGTATTTATATAAAAGTAAATTTCAACATCATTTACAGCAATAAACAATAAACACACCGCTAAATGAACACAGGTTTTTAAAAACCCTTTATACAATAAAATACACGATTTCCTCCATCTTAAAGACAGAAGAGTTTAACATGACAAGCTGCATTTTTTATCTTATTAACTTCGAGACAGAGAAAAACGAGACGCTTCTGAGGGAACGACTGTCTATAGCTGCTATAAACCAAGTGAGAACAGGAAATAATTTGTTCCACTGATGGTCCACAACATTAAATGTAACTATAAATGGATTAAAAGTACGAAATGTTGAAATTTAATAAATGAAAAAATTGTAATTGTTGTCAAAGTGCTGTGGAATAAGAAGAATAAAACTCGTGGGGATGTGCTGTTATAGGAAAGTAATCAACTTCAAGGTGGTAACAGTAGCTCTGCTTTATCCTGCCACCCCACTGTTGATTATTTTACTGTAACAGCAACACACACACACTGTTTATTCCTGATGTGGCTGAAAATCGAGTGATGAAAAAGTGCAGCTTTTCAGCTGTTGTCCTTTTTTCCTCTCGTCTCTGAAACACAAAACCACACATCCATCAGCTCTTTACAAAGACCATGTCTAAAACCTGAAGTAATAAATGAGGTTAACTGGATAAAGTTAATAATTAGTGCTAATGAGTGATGTGACGTCACCTCTGTTAGTCTGCAGAGTTTCATAATCAGAGTTCTGTACAGCAGAGAGCTGGAGAGAAGCGTAAGTATCTCCTGTCTGTAGAACCTTCACATAATAAACATCATCATCAAGATTATCAGCATCATAATCATCATCATCATAATGTTCATTACATCATCACCATCACCATTATCAGCATCATCGCCATCATCATCATCATCATCACCACAATCATCATCATCAGCAGCAGCAGCAGCAGCATTATCACCATCAATATTATCAAATGTTATCAATAATAATAATAATAATAATAATTTATTTTGGACTCACTTTCATTTTACTGGACAATCTAAAAAACAAATTTAATGAAAACATTTTATTCATTCAGCTACAAACTGAAGTCTAAGATCATAAACTTACGTTCTGCAATAAAAATAATTTATTTTACTTCTTGGTTCATTCTTAACTGATTTGTAACTAGATTTGAATTCAGTGTGAGTTAGAAACATTCCTAAATCTGTGACTTACTGCTTTAATTTGTAGATGAGAAATCCAATAACACCAACACACAGAAGGAGAACCACAGAGAGAGATAGAACCAGATAAAGTACTGCAGTGTGTCTGTGATCTGGGAAATAAAACAAACGTAAATTTAAACTATAAAAACCTAAACATTTTATTAATCCACTGTAGCTGCCTACCTGAAATGATATTAAACAGGTGTGTGTCAACACCCAGGTTGTTGGAGCCAACACACTGCAGAGTGGGCGTGTCTATAAATGATTCACGAATGGTAATAAAGCTTCTTAAACCCATGTTACACACAGACTCCTCTCGGATAGATGTCACCTCAGAGGGAGAGACAGTTTGCCCGGAGAGACGCCACTCCAGTTTAGGAGATGGATTTCCACGAACTTCACAGAAACACATGATCAAATCCTTAGCGCTGTTACAGATGGAGAAGGGAGAGACCCGAGGAGCATCTGAGAGAGAGAGAGAGAGAGAGAGAGACAGAGAGAGAGAGAGAGAGAGAGAGAGAGAGAGAGAGGGTCTCCACAGGTCTTTAAAAAGTCTTGTCGGAAATTAGATTTTACTCATTTAAAGCCTTATTAATTCTTAAATTGTCTTACATTTGAAATTGCATGGTCTTACATTTTATTAAGTGTCTTTAATTAACTTTCTTTTGTGTCATTTATGTAAAAAAAAAAAAACTCCTGACATCACGTCACACACACACTATTCCAGCTCAGTCACTTGCACGACGGAGGGACGTGTGGTTGAGCTAAAGTTTGCAGGAGCAGGCACCATCGGCATGGCTACATGTAAATTTAACCCAGAGTGGCTGGAGAAGAGCAAATACTCATGCTGCTTTAGACCAGTCCATAATGTGCTGTAGAACATTTAAACTCTGTACAATGGGAATCAATGCAGTCGAATCACATTTGCAGGGCAAGAAGCCCAGAAGCTATGCAAAAGCTAATCACTTTTCTATTGCTGACTTTTGCTTACCAGTTTATAGCAGCAGCAGCATCTGATATTCGTTCTATCTGTGCAGAGGTCTTCAGTCTTATCCACAAAGGGCTGGTGTGGCTGCAGAGCCCAAGATGAATTGAGTAAACAAGTGGAAACAGGTGTGACTCCTGCCTGGTTGGAATGAAAGCCTGCAGCCACATGACCTTTTGTGGACAAGATTGAAGACCCCTGTATTTGTGGTTTGATGCCAACACAGTTTTAAGAACAGTGACAAACCACCTCTCGTACAAATCCAACAATGGAACTGATGATGTATTTAAAGAAATGTTCTTAGATTCAGAGTTAGTGAAGACGGTTCTGCGAGGAAGGGATAAGACAGCATATACAGTCCCCTCCAAAAGTATTGGAACGACAAGACCAATTCATTTGTTTTGCTAAACACTGAAGACATTTCGGTTTGAAGTCATACAAGATGACTATGAGACATTAGATCAGAATTTCAGTTTTCATTTCCTGATATAAACATCTAGATGTGTTAAACGACTTTGAACATGGCACCTTTGGTGGCAGACCACCGGTATTTACGTGAGCAAAAGTACAGGAACAGATAGTCTTAAAGTAAATTAAAGTGAATAACACTTAATATTTGGTTGCTTGCAATAACTGCATCAAGCCAGTGACCCACTGACATCACCAAACTGTTGCATTCTACTTTTGCAATGCTTTTCCAGGCTTGTAGCGCAGCTTCTTTCAGTTGTTGTTTGTTTTGGGGGGTTTCTCCCTTCAGTCTCGTCTCAACACAATCATTCCTCAGCACGTGTTTGGAAAGCTGAACCTGCTGGGCCTGAACACATCCCTCTGCAACTGGATCCTGGACTTCCTGACTGGAAGTCCTCCGTCAGACCGGATCAGGAGCAACATCTCCAGCACCACCACACTGAGCACTGGGGCCCCACAGGGCTGTGTGCTCAGTCCACTGCTGTTCACTCTGCTGACTCACGACTGTGTAGCAATGCACAGCTCGAATCATATCATCAAGTTCACCAATGACACGACCGTGGTGGGTCTCATCAGCAAGAACGACGAGTCAGCATACAGAGAGGAGGTGTAGCGACTAACTGTGGAGCCAACAACCTGTCTTTGAACATGGACAAAACTAAAGAGATGGTTGTTGACTTCATAAGAGTAAGGAGTGACCACTCTCCTTCCACTTTTCCCCCCTGATGAAGTCTTTGTTGTGTTGCAGTGTGTTTTGGGTCATTGTCTTGCTGCATGTTGAAGTTCCTCCCAATTAGATTGGATGCATTTCTCTGTAAATTGGCAGACAGAATGTTTCTGTAGACTTCTGAATTAATTCTGCTGTTACCATCATGAGCTCCATCATCAGTAAAGATTAGTGAGTCTGTTCCAGAAGCAGTCATGCAAGCCCAAGCCATGACACTACCTCCACCATGCGTCACCCATGAGCTCGTATGTTTTGGATCATGAGCAGATCCTTTCTTTCTCCACACTTTGGCCTTTCCATCACTTTGGTAGAGGTTAATTTTGTTTCCAGATCTTTTGTGGTTCATCTCTGTATTTCTCTGTGAATTCCAGTCTGGCTTTCTGATCTTACTGCTGACGAGAGGTTTGCATCTTGTGGTATGGCCTCTATATTTCTGCTCTTGAAGTCTTCTTCAAACAGTGGATTGTGAAACCTTCACCCCTGTCCTGTGAAGGATGTTGGTGATGTCACTGATGTCACTGACATCTTGTCTTTGGGTTTTTCTTCACAGCTCTCATAATTTTTCTGTCATCAGCTGCTGTTGTTTTCCTTGTCCGTCATGTTCCATGTCCGGTTGTTAGTAAACCAGTGGTGTCTTTCTTTTTCAAAACATTCCAAATTATTGTATTGGCTATTCCCAATGCTTGTGCAATGGCTCTGATTGATTTTCCCTCTTTTCTCAGCTTCAAAATGGCTTGCTTTTCTCCCATAGACAGCTGTCTGGTCTTCATGTTGGTTTAATCTTTTTAACAACAAATGCAGTCTTCACAGGAGAAACCCAGGGCTCAAACCAAGAGTAGACATTCAGAGATATTAATTGTTTAAACAATCAATCTAACAGGGCAACAAGAGACACTTGTCAGTCACATGGTCCAATATGTTTGATCACTTGAAAAATTGGTGGGATCAAACCAAGTTCTTCTAAATTGCTTAACACATCTAGAGGTACCTCACTGGGAACATTACCAGCTGGTATGTAAAGTGCAGTGCTAAGGACTGCAAAGTCCTGCAGAGGGTGGTGAGGTTTACTGAATGTATCACCAGGTCAGCACTGCCCAGCCTGGAGAACATCTACACCAGGCAGTGCAGGACCAGAGCAGGAAAGATCTCAAAGGATCCAGCACACTCCAACCACAGACTGTTCCGAATACTGCAGTCTGGAAAACCCATCTGCAACCACATGACCTTAGGACTGAAAGGCTAAAGAACAGCCTCTCCCCAGGCCATTAGAGCCTTGAACTCATGACCAACCCCCTCCAGCTCCTCTGCACATGATATTAATTCACACACAAACAGCACCTGAACCTGTATGTCACACCTGGCACAGGACACTATAGTGCATATATATTCAGTATGTGCATACATACACAAACACATGCAAATATACTTTATATGTGTATTTTTTTATATGCTCTTGTTTTGTCTTGCACTCTCAATCACCTTATATCCATTGTTTAATTGTCTGTATAATCCATATTAATGTCTATCAATTGTTTTCGCTATGCACAGTCTTCAGAGTTGCTGCATCACATCTCCCTGCATCTTTGTATCTGCTACGAATGCGGATGTGATAAATCTTGAAACATGAAACTGCAAGACAAGAATTAAGAACTGTTTTGGATTGTCTTACATTAAGGAGATTTAAAAAGGTCTTGTGTCTAAACTTCGTAAGTACTCACACTGAACATCAAGGTACACAGATGAGTTCTGATCTCCGAGCTGGTTTTGAGCTCTACAGTAGTATAAACCACTCTGTGTAGAATCAGTCTTGCTGATGGTGAGATGTTTTCCGGTTCCTATCTGCTCTCCGTTCTCTCTGTACCAGGTGTAGTTCAGCACTGCTGGGTTTGCATCACTGCTGCAACTCAGAGACACTGAACTGCCCAAAAGCACTGGAGCAGATGGAGACGCTGATACTGACGTGCTTCTAGGAGCATCTAAAGGAGGAAGAACAGGAGGCTGTGAAATAGAGGTGTGATAGTACAGTAACTTCAATATATTCTGACTTTTAGACCTTTTTTTGATAAATTCCCAAAATATTTCCTAAAGTCTTTTTGGATTAAACTTTAAATGATTTTTCATGAATTTCAGAACTACAGCATTGCCCCAAACATATATGTTTGGTATTAATTGCGTATTAAGTTACATCATAAATGTTGTCTATTATTTAAGCGTTTGCTGTGAGCAACTTCAATATATTCTGACCTTTGGGTCTTATCTGTCCCATATCTGTCCCAGAAAAGAATTTCAGCTTTCATTTCCTCATATTTACATCTAGGTGTATTAAAGAGCTTGGAACATAACACCTTTTATTTGAACCAACCATTTTTCAAGTGATCAAAAATATTGGAACATGTGACAGACAGGTGTTTCTTGTTGCCCTGTTAGATTGATTGTTTAAACAATTAATAGCTCTGAATGTCTACTCTTGGTTTGAGCCCTGGGTTTCTCCTGTGAAGACTGCATTTGTTGTTAAAAAGGATAAACCAGCAAGACCAGAGAGCTGTCTATGGGAGAAAAGCAAGCCATTTTGAAGCTGAGAAAAGAGGAGAAATCAATCAGAGTCATTCCACAAGCATTGGGAATAGCCAATACAATAATTTGGAATGTTTTGAAAAAGAAAGAAACCACTGGTGTACTAACAACTAGACATGGAACAGGTCAGCCAAGGAAAACAACAGCAGCTGACGACAGAAACAGTGAGAGCTGTCAAGAAAAACCAGAAAGCAACAGTTAGTGACATCACCAACAACCTCCATAGGGCAGGGTGAAGGTATCACAATCCATGTCCACCATTCAAAGAAGACTTCGAGAGCAGAAATGTAGAGGCTGTACCACAAGATGCAAACCTCTCATCAGCAGTAAGATCAGAAAGCCAGACTGGAATTCACAGAGAAATACAGAGATGAGCCACAAAAGATCTGGAACCCTTTGTGAAGATTAACCTCTACCAAAGTGATGGAAAGGCCATAGTTTGGAGAAAGAATGGGTCTGTTCAAGATCCAAAACATATGAGCTCATGGGTGAAGCATGGTGGAGGTAGTGTCATGGCTTGGGCTTGCATGGCTGCTTCTGGAACAGACTCACTAATATTTATTGATGATGGAACGCATGATGGTAGCAGCAGAATGAAGTCAGAAGTCTACATAAATGTTCTGTCTGACAATTTACAGAGAAATGCATCCAATCTAATTGGGAGGAACTTCATCATGCAGCAAGACAACGACACAAAACACACTGCAACACAACAAAGCACTTCATCAGGGGAAAAGTGGAAGGTTTTAGACTGGCCGAGTCCATCAGCAGACCTTAACCCAACTGAGCAGCATTTCACCTCCTGAAGAGGAGACTGAAGGGAGAAACCCCCGAAAAATAACTACAACTGAAAGAAGCTGCACTACAAGCCTGGAAAAGCATGACAAAAGAAGAAAGCAACAGTTTGGTGATGTCAGTGGGTCATTGGCATGAGGCAGTTATTGCAAGCAAGGGATATGCAACCAAATATTAACTGTTATTTACTTTCATTTACTTTAAGATACTTTACTTTAATACTTTTGCTCCCCTAAAAATTAGGTGGTCTGATACAAAAGGTTCTGTTTATGTTGTTTAACTCATCTAGATGTAAAAACCAGGAAATAAAAGCTAAAATCCTAAATTCTAGTCTCATATCCATCTTTTTGATCTCAAACCCAAATATCTTTGGTGTATAACACAAACAAATTATTAGGCCTTGTCTCTTTAGAGTTAAAGACTTTATTATTGTTATGGTCATCGCCGTCTTTGGTCCAGATTCCTGTAAGAGCTGTTTGGAGGTCTGCATCATATTCTTGTTTAATCTCAAAACTGCAGGGTATGAGAACACAGAGTCCTCTCAGAGCTTCTACACTCTGTGGTAGACTGATGGAGAATTCTCTACACAAAACACCTGCAGACACACACACATACACACACACACACACACAATCATTACTACAGTAACACACACACACACCACAAAATCATTACTACAGTAACACACACACACACAGCATTTATCTAAAGTGTGTAGTAATATTTACTCCAAACTGCAGTTGTGTTACAGAATCACACCAAACTGATTCAGTTACTGCCTGAGTTTAACACACTTACGTTATCAGGTCACACATTAAATATAAATTCTACACAAACCTTGAAACAGAAAACAAACGATGATGATGAGTTTCTCTGCTGATTTCATCTCTCTGTTCAGGAAAGATCACCTGGAGAAGAGACTAACACACACACACACACACACACAATATGATTTGTTTAAAAAGAACTACATGTGAAAACACACTGAGTCTGTTATGCCTGAACTGAAGTGTCATCACACGACATGCTGACAAGCACACACACACACACACACACACACACACACCCCATCCTCTCACACTCACCCTGCCCAAACCTCTAACACTAAACGTGTATACTGCTGCAGTTTACTGTAGGAAGTGTGAAAAAGCCCCATAACCTGCTGCATTATAAACACACTGTGCTCGGGGTGTAACAAAGCCTCGTTCAAAGCCGGGGACAGAATGAGGACGTGAAAACGGCAGCCCCGGTGCTACCGTAAATAAACATGGCCACGCCCATACTCTGCATTCTCCCACAGGTATTACAATTTTCATACGCAGTCTGATCCGTTAGCACCGGCGAATGCTCGGGGTGATGGAAAAGAGCTCTTCACTTAGCACTCTCTCTTGCTTGGTACTGTTCGACCCGAGTGAGAGGGAGTTTGGGACGGGACTCCAGTTTCCCAGAACAGCATGGTCAGAGCAGAAAGGGCACAGAACACACCCACATCTCCAGGCCCTTCTCCTGGGACAGGCTTTAGAAGCAGCAAACAGATTCACCCTCACAGGGTTGGAAGACTTTGTCCTCGGGGAAGAGGACTTTAGTGGGAGGGGGACTTTAAGGAAGTTTACTGAAGGTCTCAACTTAAAATGCATGACCAAGACCTGTTTATCTTTCAGCAGTTATCACTAATCCAGTTTTTCTCAAATTATATTTAAATCATCTCATCACTCATCACTATCAGCTCAGTGCGCTGTGCTCTGATTGGCTGAGAGCAGTACAGTGTGTTCTGATTGGCTGAGAGCAGTATAGTGTGTTCTGATTGGCTGAGAGCAGTACAGTGTGTTCTGATTGTCTGAGAGCAGTACAGTGTGTTCTGATTGGCTGAGAGCAGTATGGTGAGTTCTGATTGTCTGAGAGCAGTACAGTGTGATCTGATTGGCTGAGAGCAGTACAGTACGCTCTAATTGGCTGAGAGCAGTACAGTGTGTTCTGATTGGCTCAGAGCAGTAGAGATGATAACACATTACACACAGAGGATAACTGTAATAACTGAGTCAGTATCAGTTGTTAGTGTTTGTTGTAGAAAGAGTTATTGTTACCCGTGTATATGTGAGTCTACTGTTCCTGTCCTGAAGTGTCATTAGTTACCATGCTTACAAACATCAAACACACACACTCACACACTAACCACGGCCGAGCCTCACACACACTCACCACACCCGAGCCTCACACACACTCACCACGCTGAGCCTCACACACACTCACCACACCCGAGCCTCACACACACTCACCACGCTGAGCCTCACAAACAGTGTATACTATTGCGGTAACTCCATTTGTTGTATAAGTTAATAATGTTATAAGCTACATGGTAAAAATCACTCCAAAAACGGTGGACTTCCTGCATGTTACACTACAGCATCACAATCTTCATTGCATGTACAGACAAATCTGCATGGCCTGGTTGTTCAACATGTCACTGATACACGCTCCTCTGTTAGCAAATATGTTTAGCTTTGAATTCTCTGTCCTAACTCAGAACTCAGAAAGATACAGTGATAGAACTGAAATGTCAGCTTTTAGAAACAAAACTAGCTGTAAAAAATCAGCTACTGTAGCACCAGTGAAGCATGGTGAAGAAGGGGCCTATATGTAAATATATTTTTGGACAGTAGATCACCATAAGTGGTGTAGTGCAGGAAAAAGTAGATCTCAAGTTTAAAAAAAACATGTGAACACTCCTGCTGCAGCTAACAAACAGATACTGGTAAGATTACACAGTTTTATTTACCTTAAGATCAAATCTACTATTTTCCAGCTGAGTCTCGTGAACTAAACTGTTATTATTACAGGTAGAGAGGTTCTTACCAGAGTATGTTAGCGTCTCCAGTGCATGAGCTGAAGTGATGAACATCACGTTTACAGTAACACTTTAACTGCCTCTCACTCTCAACATCCTGAGTGTCAAACACTAACAAACAGGAACTTCTTCAAGTGTGTGTGTGCCTTGTTTAAGAAATTCTAATAAAACACAAGATTAAAGATACACACCAGATTAAATCTGTAGAAGAAATACACACATGAGCACACTGCTAGTGTTAATGCACGTGTGTGTGTATCCTTAAAACCAGCTTACAGAGCCACATATTGATGCAGCCTTTAAGATTTCAACCTGCTGAGTAACACCTAATTTGGATGGGATTATTTTTCCACAGGGAGGTGGGTACTGTAATTATTACTGAAGTATATCTGGGATTTTAGTCTGTAATTAGTATATTTATGGATATATGGTCATGTGACCTATTAATGATCAGCCATGTCCCTTACAACAATAGCTTATAATAAAGATCAAAGCAATCAGTTTGTATTAAAATGAGGTGTGTGTGCAGTATGCGTGGAACTGTTAGTGTGACGAGCATGTGTACATCGTCTGGAAATCTAATCTCATCTGAATAGTACCTTAGTTTCTTTTAGACCTTTTGGACCACGTGATGGTTGTACACTGACTGGGATGGAACAAAGCCCTGGCCAAAGTAACTCTATAATTTATCATTAAAGACTTGATCTTGATGCATATTGCTGATACAGGAAGCCAGTGGAGTGGCATGGTGCTGGGACTAACATGCATACAAATTGATAGCAAAATGTGCCACCATATTTTGGACCATGTGCAGTGGTTTAACAGTAAAAGCTGGTCAGCAGATAGTTACTATTTCTGAGCTGTGAGAAGACAAGAGCCTGAATGAGCCATTATGTTGCATATTTTCTTTAGTACTTGCACCTAAAAGGTTCATTTGGGGGCAATTATGCCACAGAGCCGGAGTCGGACCCAAATGTAGAACGCAGACAGAGGTTAAAAGGAACAGGCAGCTAAACAATAGCGAGTTCACAGTCAAAACAGTCATTACTCACTAACAGAAAGCTCAATATCTACGCGAGTTGTTTGTAACGGACTACAGACTCCAGTTGCGATGGAGAGGCGCCGCTGGCTGACTCGCTAGTGGCAGCAGGGCTAATCTCCGAAAGCAGACAAATCCGAAGGGGCAGGCAGAAATCCAAGTATGAACAGTTCCAAATAATCCAAAGCCGATAGGCAGACAAACGATAAAGCGGGGGAGACTTAACCAAAATACTGAAGGCAGGCAGGGTCAAAACCGGGAAGACTGACACAGGAAACAGGGCGGGATAGCTACTCAGGTACACAAGGTTAACTGAGGAGACCATCTGGCGATGAGCACATGCTGGGTGAGTCCTTATATAGTGCTGGGACACAAAATGGCCACCGCAGGCAGTGCTCCTCCAAAATGGCCGCCGACCCGGCAGTGCAAATCATGACAGTACCCCCCCAAAAGGGCGTCTCACGACATCCCTCCAGGCTGCTCCGGGTGGTCTCTGTGGAACTGAGCGATGAGTTCCGGGTGTAAGATGTGCAGGGGAGGAACCCAGGAACGCTTCTCAAGGCCATAGCCTTCCCAGTCAACGAGATACTGGAGTCCTCTTCCTAAATGCCGGGTGCGCAACAGGAGGTCGACGGTGTAAGCTGGGCCTCCGTCGTTGAACCGGGCGGGTGGAGGGGTTCTGGAGGCAGGCACCAATGAGCAGGCTTGGACAGGCTTGAGCTTGGACACTTGGAACGTGAGGTGGATCTGCAAGGTTCTGGGTACCTTACAGAGCATGGCCATGGGGTTGAGCACCTTGGAGATGGGGAATGGTCCCACGAAGTGAGGAGCCAGTTTTCTGCAGGCCATCTTGAGAGGCAGGTCCCTGGTGGATAGCCAAACTGTATGGCCGTGGCGGTATGGCGGAGCTCTGCGAAGCTTACGGTTGGCCCAATTGGCATAGGTCCTGGAACTCCTTAGCAACGTGAGGCAGGCTCTTCTCCAGGTGCGCCGGCATTGCCTGACAAAGTCCAGGGCCGAGGATATGGAAGCCTCCAACTCCTGTGTGGTGAAAAGTGGGGGCTGGTACCCGTAGGCGACTTGGCGAGAGGCCCCTGGCGGCTGATGGAAGTGAGTTGTGGGCGTATTCTACCCAGACCAAGTTCGCAGATCAGGACGATGGGTCCTCCGAGCACACAATGCACAGCCCCATCTCGAGCTCCTGGTTGAGGCGTTCTGTCTGGCCGTTGGTCTTGGGGTGAAAACCAGATGAGAGGGTGACGGTGATTCCCAGGAGCTGTCAGAATTCTCTCCAGACGAGACATGTGAACTGGGGTCCTTGGTGAGACACGATGTTGCGGGGCAGGCCGTGGAGGCGAAAGACATGTTGGACTAGGAGCTGGGCAGTTTTCTTGGCTGAGAGCAGCTTGGGCAGCAGTATGAAATGTGCCAACTTGGAAAACCGGTCCACTACGGTAAGTATGGCGGTGTTTCCTGGGGAGAGAGAAAGGCCCGTGACAAAGTCCATAGACAGGTGCGACTAGGGTCTCTTGGGTGCAGGCAGGGGTCGTAGGAATCCTGCCGGAGGGGCCTTGGACATCTTCTGCTGAGCACAGACAGGGCAGGTGGCCACAAACTCCCAGACATCCCTCCTCATGGTGGGCCACCAAAAGCGTTGTTGGACAAGTGCTTGGGTACGGGCGATACCAGGGTGGCAGAATATCTTAGAGCTGTGGCACCACTCCAGAACTTGTGAGCGAATGGATTCAGGGACAAAGAGCTTGCCCTCCAGACAGTTCTCGGGTGCGGTTTGGTTGACAGCGGCCTGCTGCACCTTCCTCTCGATGTCTAAGCTGAAAGCTCTCACCAGGACCGAGGACGAGAGGATGCATTCTTCGGGGGGCTCCTCTCCCACTGGTGAGGACTGATGCGAGAGGGCATCGGGCTTGCTGTTCTTCGAATCAGGGCGATACAACAACGAGAAGTTGAAGCGTCCAGGGTTGAATCTCTTGTCTGTCCAGAGGTACTCAAGGTTCTTGTGGTCAGTCCAGACTATGAATGTCTGCTCGGCACCCTCCAACCAGTGTTGCCACTTTTCCAAGGCTGACTTGACGGCGAGAAGCTCACGTTCCCCCGCCGCGTAGTTCCACTCGGCTGGGCTGAGTCGGCAGGAGAAGAAGGCACAGGGATGTATATGGTTGTCCTTAGGGGACCTCTGAGACAGGACGACTCCCCACGCCAAGGTCAGAGGCATCGACCTCCATAATGAACTGTCGGGTCAGGCAGGGTTAGGTTAGGGGCCGTCGTGAAGACGTCCTTCAGTTTGAGGAAGGCTTGCTCTGCCTCCGGCGACCAGGTGAACGTATGCAAGGATGAGGTGACCTGGTGAAGGGGCACTGTGACCGTACTGTACCCCTTGATGAATTTCCAGTAGAAGTTAGTGAAGCCCAGGAACTGCTGGAGTTGTCTCCCGGTTTCAGGGCGTGGCCAGTCCTTTACTGATTTATTGCAGTCTGGGTCCATCTGTACGCTACCAGCTGAGAGTATGAACCCCAAGAAGGTGGTGGTGCTGACATGGAATTCACGTTTCTCAGTTTTCATGTACAGGTGGTCCTGTAGGAGGCACTGGAGGACAGACCGGATGTGGTGCTCATGTTCCTCCAGGGAGTGGGAGAATATCAAGATGTCGTCCAAGTAGACAAAGAAGAAGGAGTTCAGCATGTCTCGGAGGATGTCGTTGACGAGTGTCTGGAACACTGCTGGGGCATTGGTCAGGCCAAATGGCATCATCAGGTACTCGTAGTGGCTGGTAGGGGTGTTGAACTCCGTCTTCCATTCATCCCCTTCGCGGATGTGGACCAGGTGATAGGTGTTCTTCAGGTCTAGCTTGGTGAAGATGGTGGCTCCCTGGACTAGCTCGAAGGCAGAGGACATCAAAGACAGTGGGTAGCAGTTCTTGATGGTGATAGCATTGAGCCCTTGGTAGTCGATGCATGGGCGAAGAAATTTGTCCTTCTTCTCCACAAAGAAAAATCCCACTCCGGCGGGGGAAGAAGACAGGTGGATAATGGCTGCAGCGAGGGACTCCTAAATGTATGTGGCCATCGCCTCCCTCTCAGGTCTGGTGAGGTGGTAAAGGCATCCACGTGGGGGCATGGTTCCAGGTAGGAGGTCGATGGTGCAGTTGTAGGGTTGATGTGGGGGCAGCAATGAAGCCTCGGCCATGTCGAACACTTGTTTGAGGTCTTGGTAAACCAGCGGCATGGAGCTGAGGTCAGGGGAGGCCATCTGGTGATGAGCACATGCTGGTGAGTCCTTATATAAAGCTTCCTCCAGGTTGAGCTATCTGTAGGAGCAGCCAAGATGGCATTTTCTGATAAGAGAATAGGACTAAGCACAGATCCTTGAGCTACACCAGTCATCAGCTGTGAAGGAGATTCCCAGAACTGATACAGAAGTACACTTCCTAGTGCCAGACTTTATGGTCAACCCATAAGACGCAATAACCAACCACTAAGGCTTCTGGACCCAACTTTAAAGCTCCATGTAGCTTTGGTTTTGCTTCCTGCACTGCCACCTCTAAGACTGTTGTTATGTACCTCAATGTAGGGCTGCTCCACTTCCAATATGACTGGGACCAGCTCACACACTCATGGGAGGCAGAACTGTTCTATGGTGGTAGATTCTCACAATTGAAGAATCTTTAGATCAGCATTAGCACCAACAGATGCATCATTTCTGAAAGGCTACTGACTTACAATATCCAGGTAGTACCATGGCCAGTGAAATCTGCTACCGTAGGTACTGTTTTCTGTAGTCCTGCCCATGAGACCACATGTCTGAGCTTCAGCACCACAGGCCTACAACTTATGTGGACCATTAGCTGCTCCCAATAGTCTATGTGTCCATATAGCTTTCCATCTCTCAGAAAAACAAACTTATCCAAGACATTATTAAACGTGTTACTAAAAAAACACAGAGTAGTTTTTAGTTTATTTAGTGGAGGTAGATGGATGGCGAAATCTGTCCATTCTTATTGCGGAGCTATGCTAGTGCTGCATGTCAGGATAGAGAAAAAGACACAAATAACACATACCTTATTAATTTGTCTGAACATGACGCCCAGTAACATTTCACAGTATTAGCACACAAAATCCGTCTTCGGTGTTTCTAGTATTAATCGCTAAAATAAATGAATGAAATAAAAGTGGAGATTGTGAGTTTCTGTCTCTACCCCATTTGTAAATCAAGTGACCGCATGTGGGGTCCTGACCCCAGGTTGGGAACCCCTGGGTTAGTGTGTGTCTATGGTAGCTGATACACTGCAATGGCTGAGCTGCATTACTGGACGATTTAGCACATGGCGCACACAGGAGGTGCTCTTTCAGCATTTAGTCATCATCAAGTTTTGTGTCCACGGCTAATTATAAAATAGCCATGCTGTGAATGCTCTTGGTAATTTAATCCTGATTGGCATTTATCAACATAGACATTTCAGTATGAAGAAAAAAAAGCGAAACTTTTCAAAATCTAGTGAAAAATTTAATTTAGTTTGGCTACAAAAATATTAACACAACTTTACTGAAACATAAACAAAGCCCATTAAGAGTAAAACAGCAGTTATAGTAGCAACTAAGTGATTTACCAAATGTTTATGGTAGCTACACTGTAAAAATAGCAATTATGTGGTTTAATTAAGGCTAATGCAAATGCAAACATTATTAGTTAACTTGCATGTAAACAAGTTTATAATTGCTATAATGTAACTGGGAACAGAAACTAACTTGTTTCATCAAAGTTCCACAACATTACATGTAACTATAAACTGATAAAATGTATGCCAGCACATTCCTTTATATCTTTAATATTCTTCAATGATAATTATTTTACTGGCAGAAAAATAAGTGATGAAAAAGTGCAGCTTTTCAGGAGTTGTTCTTTTTTTCTCTCCTCCCTGAAACATACAAAACAAAACCACACATCCATTAGCTCTTTACAAAGGTCATATCTAAAGTAATAAATGAGGTTAACTGAATAAAGTTAATAATTAGTGCTAATGAGTGATGTGACGTCACCTCTGTTAGTCTGCAGAGTTTCATAATCAGAGTTCTGTACAGCAGAGAGCTGGAGAGAAGCATAAGTATCTCCTGTCTGTAGAACCTTCACATAATAAACATCATCATCATCAACATCATCACCATCAATGATAATAATAATAATAATAATAATAATTGTGTGTGACGTACCTTTATTTTCCTGGACAATCTAATAACAAATTTCATGAAAATATATTATTCATGCAGGTAATTCTAATCTTTAAGTTAAAGATCATAAAATCTTTAATTCTGCTGCATTCTGCTATTTTCCTGACCATTCTAAACTGATTTTTAAATAGTTTTTAAATAAGTATGAATGATCGAAATATTTCTCAATCTGTCACTTACTGCTTTAATTTGTAGACGAGAAATCCAATAACACCAACACACAGAAGGAGAACCACAGAGAGAGATAGAACCAGATAAAGTACTGCAGTGTGTTCTGGAAAATAAAACACAAGTTTAACTGTAACGAACACCAGCTGGAGTGCCCATGGACTCCACTAGAGGGCACTCCACCCCGGACTCTTGCCATTGTTCTCAGGACTCCATTTCCCCACCTGTGTCATGTGCTACCCTTGTTTGTGTGTCATGTTCTGATTGGTTCCTTTGTTTTGTGTGTCATGTTCTCATTGGTTGGTTTTGTCACGTGTTCTCCCTGTTCTGTATAAAAGTTGCTCACACCTGCGCCTAGGGGGCTGATTATTGTTTGTTTATAGCCTTTCCATGTTTCCATGTGTTTTGACCCTTGGACTGTTTTCCTTGTTTTTGATTGATTGCTGCCTGCCCTGACCATTGCCTGTGTTTCGGATTACTCTTTTGCCTCTGCCTTGGATTACACTGTTTGCTGGTGCTCGACCCTGCCTGTTTTGACCACGTTTGTAAATAAAGCCTTGCATTTGGATCTCCAACTCCGTTGTCGACCCCCACGTTACAGAACAATCAGCCACACCTGGATCCAGCGGCTTTTTTGAGCATCCCAGGCCAATCATGGACCCAGTCGATCAACTACTGCACCTTCGGCAAAAGGACCTATCCATTGAGGAATATGTTCATCAATTCTGTGAGTTGTCATATCAAGTACCAATATATGATGAGATTTTGTTTAAGGACTTGTTCTGTTTTGGACTCAATGGGCCAACAAAGTCATTGTTACCTGGAGGGGAGTTTAACTGCAGTTTAAGAGACTTTATGGACTATGCACTGTTGTCATGTGGCCACCTGCCCAGAGCCTCTTCCCAAGATGCCTGTCACACCAGAGTCTCCAGCCTTTATGGATGTCAAACCTCAGTCTTCAGCCATCACGGATGCCACTCCAGTATTCCAGAGCATCGTGGATGTTGCGTTTGAAGACACCAAGGCGTTCCAAGGGCATTTGAGGCTGGTGTCGAGTCTGGTGGACCCACCGTTGATGTTGGTGCATGCAGCAGGCATTCCAAGAGCTTCAGCCCTGGTTGTCATAGAGACACTTCCCCTATCCTCAGTGCTCCCTGTAATGGCGGTTGCCCATCCTGTGTGTTTGGGCTACATATTGCTCTGTTCTTTCTCCAGTCCTTGAATCTACCCCCTAGTCTGCTCCAGTCCATGAATCAGCCTCTGCATCAGCTCCTGAGGTGGCAGCTCCCGCTGCAGAACCTCCCAAGTCGGTGGCGTCCGCTCCAGCTCCTCCTGAGGAGGCAGTTTCCACTGCAGAGCCTCCTGAGTCAGCGGTGTCCACTTCTGAACCCTCTGCCTGCCCTGTCACGGCCAAGGAGGCCGTCTCCGACCTCTTCGCCTGCCCTGTCACGGCCAAGGAGGCCATCTCCGAGCTCTCTGCCTGTTCTGTTATGGACAAGGAGACCCTCTGTGAACTCTCTGACTGTCCTGTCACGGCCAAGGAGGCCATCTTTGAACTCTCAGCCTGTCCTGTCTCAACCGCAGAGGCCGTTGTTAACCTCTCTGTGCTCTGTGTTCCAGTCCTGCTCAGTTTCAGCTCCGCCCGCTCCGCCCTGGTGCCCTTCAGTTCCGCCTGCTCCGCCATGGGGCTATTCTGTTCCGCCTACCCCACCTTGGTACCCTGTTTTGGCCTCGCTGGCCTGGACATAATGCTTTGTGCAGCCACCAGTGATGTGCTGCGAGTGACAATGGCTGCTATACAGCTATGCCAAGTAGCTTGTAAGCATGTGCCATGAGCTCGAGTGCTGCACAGCAGAGCACTCTCCATCTAGTTACTTACTGACTTTTGAAGCCGAGCTGTAAATAGTGAGATTGCAATCCCTCTATCCACTACTGGGAGCAATGTTCGAAGGACGAAATTCTTGGAAATGTGGCACTGAAGAGAAACAACAGTGGGGTCTGTAATTTCATGACTCACCACTAAGACTTGCTACTTGCTCTACAGTACTCTGCTGTGATTGTTTACATTGCTGAGCAAACCAGAGACTGATCTCAGACATGCCTCGGCTCCAACTGTGTTTGCGGCTGAAGATCTCTTGGCACTGTAGGACAGCTACCAGTGACTGATCCTCCAACCAGCAATGGGAAACTCGCAAGGACATTTTTGCTGAGATGCCAAGGGTAACCCTGCTAGGTGTTGATACAGGAACACAGAGGTCTACTCACTCCAGCCCATCATGAGATTTAGTGAAAATCACTAACTTTGCAACTCAGTCTTATGACTGTGGAATTACAAGGGCAATCACCACTCAGCCATGCTTCAAGGCTCAACCATGCTTCTCATTTGTTATGCCTGGGACTATGAGGAGTACCTTCCATGGTTATAATTGTGAGGTAAGCGTCACTTAGATTAAAATCAATATACGTAGCTGATTGAAGAGCTGTTAGAATGCAAGACTGAGACACCAAATATAGTTTGGTTAGAAAGAAAGTTAATTATGCCACTCTTTGTTTTTTAGATATTATGAAGTTAATATGAGACTATTGCCAGCTTTGAAGGACGGGTTCACCTGGAGCTCTGACTGTAGTCACAAACTGTATTGCAGAGGGCCAGTAAACACTCGAATTGTATGAAGTTGAGAAGAAGTAAAGGGAATTTCTGCCATTACTAATGTTGTTTTCTAGCGTCATATGGTCACCATGTGACTTTGTGTTAAAGATCTCGTTCTGTGCACGTATGCAAAAGACACTTTCCTTTCATCATTTTCACATAAAAACTTTCCCTTTTCTGTTTTTACTTTCACATGCTTTTATACAGAAGCCTGCAAGGTGTAACTTTTTTGTCTATGTTGATATTTTAAATTAATGTCTCATTATTTGATAATATTTTCTCATTATTTTGATATAATAACTAGTTATTTTGACTTCCTAATACTAAAAATGAGTTATTAAGTCAAAATAATGAGATAATAGCTTAAAGTAATGACTTATTAAGTCACAACAAAAAGTAATGAACAAAAGACAACTGAATTTATTTTTTCTAACCTTCAGCAGGCCTCTGAGCCTTAGTTATGAAGAAGAAGACCTGAGAGGCGTTGCCCAGATTATTGGAGCCAACACACTGCAGAGTGGGCGTGTCCTTAACTGACTGAGGGATGGAAAACGCACTGGATCTTCTTAAACTCGTGTTGCCCACAGACTCCACTTGGATGGGCGTGGCTTCTGACGGCAGGACAGTTTGACCTGAGAGACGCCACTCCAGTTTAGGAGACGGATTTCCATGAACCTCACAGGAACACAGGATCAGATCCTGAGTGGTGTTACAGCTGGAGGAGGGAGAGAACTGAGGAGCATCTGAGAGAGAGAGAGAGAGAGAGAGAATGAGATGATATTCTAACAAATCAGAAATGAAAGCTCTAAAATAATAAATGACCACTTGACAGAAGAGTGATTAGGTTTTTTTTTTAATTTGAATAACATTTCTTCACCATCCTCAGATTCAGTACCCTAAAGCGCTGCAAAACTCCAATAAGGAGCCAGCTTGTGATTCAGAAAATTCTCTATTCTCATTTAGAATTTTTTTAAACATTTTTTTTAATTCCCAGTTCTCAAAATAATGATTATATTGATCAGTACTAGCAAAGCAACCAATACAAAAATAAAAATAGATTTAAGATGGCACCGGTGAGGTCGGCTGCCTTCACGACTGCTTTCTGTTTTATGTAAATTGTGTTTTATGTCAGTGGACAGTCATAAAAGCCATTTCAATGCACGTCGTACTGTGTATGGTTGTGTGTGACCAATAAAATCTGATTTGAAAATAAAAAGCTCATAATTTGCCTTCATGTTTAGAATTGCATAGCAAGATTAAATAATCTCAAACGAATTTCTCCTGGACCCGAGGTGTAAGATCTATATATGACATATACAATGCTGACAGGCCATAAATAAAGTGGAACAGGAATAAGAAGCATGCAGAAAGGGGTAAACAGTGTGGAACAGTGGAGTGAGTACAGAGGGGGTAACAGAGTATACTTTCTCCATTCATTCTCTCAAGTACCATGTTGTGTGAATTTCTAAAGAAAATCAGCTGGACGGTTCTTCCAGGCTTTTTGGAGAACCTTCTACGCTTCTTCAGTCACGGCCGGTAAAATCCCAGACCCTCTCATTAGTGTTTTTTTCATTAGTCAATAAGGTTAAAACTAACCAGAACCTAGATTCTTCTTCTTCTTGAAAGTGTGTACAAAATATGCTGGACACCACATGCTTGATTACTGAACAGAAAACAACAATTTATCTGTAACACTAAAAGTATTTTTAAAAAAAGCCATAATGTGATCCTGAGTGGTGCAACAGAAATGTGTTCACCCTAACGTCCAAAGATCACAAGCTCGAATCCTGACCATGGAGTCAAGACAGCAAAACTGGCCATGCTCTCTGGGTGGGAGGGGCAGACTCTCTCTACCCTGTCAATCAGATCGACATTAGCCAATCATGGGTGTCTGTGAGCTCATGCATGCAGAACAGGGCAGATTAGTGCTTTCCTCAGAGTGTGTTACACTGTCCTGTGGCACTGCATCAGCAGCAGTTTGAAAAGATGCAGAAGTTGGCTTCACTTGTGTTGAAAGAAGCATGTGCATACCACACCATCCATGGATGAATACACAGAAGACTTCCTCCATCACTCTTCTAGAGGTCTCTGTCATGGTCTGGGCTAGGCTCCTGTTTGTTTCCTTATTCCTATATGTTTTTCTATTTCCCCTCTCCTTGTGTTTCCTGTGTTTATTTCTCCCCCACTTCCTGTTTGTGTGTGTCTGTGTGTGTCTGTGTGTGTCTCTCCACATCGATCCTCTTCATAATTGTTCAGCGAACGCACCTGCTTCCCATCTCCTCATCAGACTGCAGCACATATAAACCCCTGTTCTTCAGTCGTCATCACCAGATAGTTCTGGCTACCAGTGCAGCATCAATAATAAGGCCCCTTTCACGTTTATGCTCAGATCTTTGTTGTCCAGTGTCTGTACTGTAACCCTGTTTTTTTCCTGTGCTCCATGTCCACCTCCCTGCCTGCCTGCCGGCCTGCCTGTACTCCTCTACACCCAGTCCAGTCTCGCCTCCCCGTGGCTCACAGACAGAGCATCCTACTCTCACACCGCCGACCCGACATCGAGTCCTGGCCTTGCGATCCATGCTGAGTCACGCTCCTTCCCCACACATCTCTACCCTCATTATCCTTCAAAAAACCCCATTTAACTTCCTGTCCTTGAGTCTGTGTTCTGCTTCTGGGTCCTACACTCTTGGCTGCTATAACAGTCTCACCCTTTTCTAGAGCATACTCAGCTACTAAGTGCCTGTATTGTCATACCCAAGAGCTTCTCTGCTGTCCACTGATGCTAATACACTGACCCATCTGATGTCAGAACAAACAGGAAGACACTGGAACTGTTTATATGTGACCTGAACGTCTGGACACTGAGCCCATGATACTCAAATAAATACTCAGGTAATGGCTCACTATATATTTTCTCATGTGTTCTCATACCTTGCTGCTTCCTGAACAACTGCAACACAAGAAATAAAAAGAACCAGTCGGACTGTCTTAAGTAAAGAGGTTTGTAAATATGCTAATCTCCATAAGTATGAGAGGCAAGAACTCACACCGAACATCCAGGTACACAGATGAGTTGTGATCTCCGAGCTGGTTTTGAGCTCTACAGTAGTGTAAACCACTCTGTGTAGAATCAGTCATGTTGATGGTGAGATGTTTTCCGGTTCCTATCTGCTCTCCATTCTCTCTGTACCAGGTGTAGTTCAGCACTGCTGGGTTTGCATCACTGCTGCAACTCAGAGACACTGAACTGCCCAAAAGCACTGAAGCAGATGGAGACGCTGATACTGACGTGCTTCTAGGAGCATCTAAAGGAGGAAGAACAGGAGGCTGTGGTAGAGGTGTGATAGTAGAGCAACGTCTTCAGTGCCACCAAAATATATTTCTGGCACTATATTAAAATAATATGTTGTGTCATAAATGGTGTCTGTTCTTTAAGTGTTTGCTGTTGTGGCAGGAGAATGGCATTGTGTTAGCAAAATGAGGTAGCTAATGTTTGTTTGGTTAGCATGCTGGCAATGCTTCATAACACATTGTGTATATATATATATATATATATATATATATATATATATATATATATATATATATATATAGTATCGGACCTGCAAGGCCAATTCTACTGTTTTTGCATTTTATTTAATTTTATTTTGTTTTATACATTGAAAACACTTGGCAATATGATCAAAAGATGAATATGAAACGACAGATCAGAATTTCAGCTTTCATTTCCTCATATTTACATCGAGGTGTATTAAAGAACTCAGAATATCGCACCTTTTGTTTGAACCCACCCATTTTTGAAGTGATCAAAAATATTGGAACATGTGACTGACAGGTGTTTCTTGTTGCCCTATTAGATTGATTGCTTAAAGAATTAATATCTCTGAATGTCTATTCTTGGTTTGAGCCCTGGGTTTCTCCTGTGAAGACTGCATTTATTGTTAAAAAGGATAAACCAAAATGAAGACCAGAGAGCTGTCTATGGGAGAAAAACAAGCCATTTTGAAGCTGAGAAAAGAGGGAAAATCAATCAGAGCCATTGCACAAGCATTGGGAATAGCCAGTACAATAATTTGGAATGTTCTGAAAAAGAAAGAAACCACTGGTGTTCTAACAACTAGACATGGAACAGGTCGGCCAAGGAAAACAACAGCAGCTGACGACAGAAACATTGTGAGAGCTGCGAAGAGAAACCCAAAGACAAAACTCAGTGACACCAACTACCTCCACAGGGCAGTGGTGAAGGTCACAATCCACCATTTGAAGAAGACTTCAACAGCAGAAATATAGAGGCCATATCACAAGATGCAAACCTCTCATCAGCAGTGACATCAGAAGGCCAGACTGGAATTCACAGAGAAATACAGAGATGAGCCACAAAAGATCTGGAACCAAGATGAACCTCTACCAAAGTGATGGAAAAGCCAGAGTGTGGAGAAAGAAAGGACCTGCTGATGATCCAAAACATACGAGCTCATGGGTCAAGTACGGTGGAGGTAGTGTCACGGCTTGTGCTCGCATGGCTGCTTCTGGAACAGATTCACTAATATTTATTGTTGATGGAGCTCATGATGGTAGCAGCAGAATGAATTCAGAAGTCTACAGAAACATTCTGTCTGCCAATTTACAGAGAAATGCATCCAATCTAACTGGGAGGAACTTCATCATGCAGCAAGACAACGACCCAAAACACACTGCAACACAGCAAAGCACTTCATCAGGGGAAAAGTGGAAGGTTTTAGACTGGCCGAGTCCATCAGCAGACCTTAACCCACCTGAAGAGGAGACTGAAGGGAGAAACCCCCCAAAAATAATAACAACTGAAAGAAGCTGCGCTACAAGCCAAATATTAACTGTTATTTACTTTCATTTACTTTAAGACTATCTGTTCCTATACTTTTGCTCGCCTAAAAATTGGGTGGTCTGATACAAAAGGTCAGAGGTGGGTAGTAACGAATTACATTTACTTCGTTACATTTACTTGAGTAAATTTTTTGGGTAACTTGAGCTTTTAGAGTATATTTAAAGATGTGTACTTTTACTCAAGTACATTTGTAGTGAAAAACTTTACTTTTACTTCGCTACATTTGGCGGCGTTCCTCTGTTACTGTCAAATGGTAATAAATATGAGATTTTTTAAATAATTAGTTTATATGACTTGTTCGCAAGTTTCGCGAGACGCTGGAGAGGCTGCTTCACGAGAGGCTGCTAGGCATCTCCCGCTTACGTTTAGCGCGCGTTTAGGTGGAAGATGATGGCTGAAGCAGAAGACGTGTGCGAGTTATCAGAGGCAGATCACCCGTGGCATCAGGTTCAGTCTATGTTTTCACTCCAAGATGTGAAAAAGAATAGTTTCATAATGCGATGCATGCTGTGTGCACTAAAACGAACTGACCTCGCAGCGTACAAGAATTCCAGCTCCAACCTGAAAAAACACGTAGCGGGTTTATGCCTATCTGAACCCTATTAATGGTAATTTGGTAACTATGGGCACTTTGACCTTATTGTAATACCACATTTCACACACTGTCCGAATGTTTTTCCTCATATGCGCTCTCGTGCAAGCAATGACAAATATCTGTTGAACCCTACAAACAACACACGTTCATGAACAAACGTTCATTCTAAACGTCTGCACATTTTCATATCCATTTTCCACAAAACTAAATAAATTGAACAGCATACTGTGACGTCTTGCATTTATACACAAATCCAGACACCTCACTAAAGTGTAGAACATACATACAAAATAAAAACAGGATTGTATTTTATTTTATTCCTACCTAAAGAATGCATGTACTTATAAAATGTAAGAATAAAGTATGTTTTTAAAGGAACTGCTCTTAAAAGGAAGAGCTGGTTAGCCTAGCACATTACTCATTCACACCGTTTAACCATTAATCACACACACACACACACATTATATACATATAAAGCCTATTTTTCCTATTATTTTTACTTACTGCTATTTGTGCAAAGTGCCTGTGGTTACCTAATTACCAATTAATTGGTGATTCAAGTCATAATGTATAATAAAACCAAACGTAACCTAATATGCATATATTATTATTTCATCAGAGGATTCACCCGAACAAGCTGAAGGTTTATGAATAACTAATCAAGTCAAGAAAACGAGGATCAGACTCAGTCACGGTTGATGAACCTCGTTCAAAAAAGAATCCAAAGATCATGAGTGCCATTTCCAGCCCTGCAACGAAGGTAACACAGGCAGTGATTGACAAGCTGCTGATCAATTTTGTCTGTGAAGGAAACCAGCCATTTTCTATTGTAGAATTACCATCATTTAGGAAAATTATAGAAACCTTGCAATCTCAGTGCACAGTCATGACAAGAAAAACGCTGCGTCTCAAAACGCAGGATACATTAGAAAATATGAAAAGTGCACTTGTCCAAAAATTAAACAATGCTGAGTACGTTGCTACAACTGCAGACTGCTGGTCAGCCAGGCAGCGCAGTTACTTGGGGGTTTTTCCTTTAGAGAGATGTTCAGCAGCCTTGGCTTGTAGACGAATGACAGGATCACATACATTCGATGTAATTGCTGCTGCTTTAGAGGAAATACATGTAGAGTACAAAATCAGAGGAAAGATTACAAGGACGACTACAGATAGTGGCTCAAACTTTCTGAAGGCCTTTCGAATATATGGGGAGGAGAAAGAAAGAAAGAAAATGATGCTCAGGATGCACAGGAGGAGGGAGACTTCATACTTGAGGATGAATCTGACGAAAGTGAATCGGAGGTGGACTACCAAGACCTTTTTGGCATTTTAGATCAGGACTGTGGCCTGGAATACCAACTTCCCAGACATCAAAAATGTGCATGCCATCTACTTAATCTTGTTGCTACTGTTGATGCTTCAGCGGCAGAATCTGGAAGTGATATATATAAGAGACTATCACGGTCAGCCTTGGCTTTTGTGAAATGCAGTGCACTGTGGAACAAAACCAGCAGGTCAGCCTTGGCTTTTGAAACTGTGGAACGTGAGTGCAAACTGCAATTTCTGCGACCCAATCAGACACGGTGGAACTCACTGTTTCTTGCTGTAGAAAGGTTGGTGCGTATCCAGAGGGAACAAGGAGAACAAGCAATCCGAAAGGTATGCACAGCATTAAAGATAAAAATGTAAGTTGTAAGACCGGGTAGGATTTGGTGGTTTGGTGGGAGTGTACATTATGACACAGCTGATCTACATTTATTATTATTATTAACCATTTGTCTTTTATGGTACAGGCTGAATACAGCTGAATTGGGATTTTTGGCTGAGTATGCTACTGTAATGAAGCCAGTTGCAATGGCCCTCAACCTACTCCAAGGGGAATCATCAGTTCATATGGGTTTTCTGCTGCCAACACTTCATCAACTGCAGGACAAGCTGAAGAGGCTGGAGTCAACCTGTAAAGTCTGTCAACCCCTCCTTACGTTTTGGAGAGGTCATGAAGGAACCAGAGCTTATTGCTGCAGCTATACTGCTTCCAAAGTTCGGAACTGCCTGGACAACAGACCAGAGCATCTTGACAACAGGTAATGTATCTGTCAGTTCATGTCAATTCAAATGTTATTTATTTGACCTTGAGATAAGACCTTCTTTCTGTTTCTGTTTTATTAGTGGTGAGTTGCAGTTTAATAAGTTCTAAGGTCTGGACTGGTGGTGTGAATAGTGTGAATAAAATATAGGAAATATATTGTAAAATGTAGGATTATGCAGGTAAAGTGTGTAAATCTGTCTTGGCACAGGACTAGACTACATAAAAGATCAACTGGAGATCAGCGTGGAAAATGATGCCCTCTGCTACAGCAGCCCTTCAGATGAAGAGGACTTCTTCGCATCCATGAACACAGGGCACTCAGAGACAGGAGAGCTGGAGAGATACCTTTCATGTTCATCAGCTGGAGGTATGGATCTGTTACACTCCTTTCCACAAGTCAGGAATTTGTCTCTAAAAGTAAACACATCCATCCCAGCATCTGCAGCCTGTGAGAGACTTTTTACTCATGCAAGTTCAACAGTCAAATTCTGTAAAACTGATTGTTCAAGAAAGAACATATGACCAAATAAACATTCACATACTGAAGCGCAAACACACATAAACAAGTTCGTACACAAACATAATAACAAACACACACTCTGCTCACACACCCTGTCTTTTGTTCTCTGTTAGCTAGTTTAAATGCAGATGCTGACAAGTTTGTGTTGTGAATGTGAAAATAAAGACAGAGTTAACTGTTAGAAAAACATCTGGGTGTGTTTGAGATTTTATTGCAAATGACAGGTTATGTGATGTTAATGTGCCCATCACAGGACTGAGAGGCTACTTTACTTCAACCTAGGTTTTATATTAGCAGAACAAAGAGACTTTCAAGGAGAGGTGTGTGAAAGCTCTAACTAGTAACTAGCTACTTGAGTAGTTTTTTCATCGGATACTTTTTTACTCTTACTCAAGTAACTATTAAGATTGTTACTTTTACTTTTACTTGAGTAAATATTTCCATAAGTACTTGTATTTTTACTTGAGTACAGATTTTGGATACTCTACCCACCTCTGCAAAAGGCTCTACGTTTTATGTTGTTTAACACGTCTAGATGTACATACCAGGAAATAAAAGCTGAAATCCTAAATTCTCGTCTCATATCCATCTTTTGATCTCAAACCCAAATGTCTTTGGTGTATAACACAAACAAATTAATTGACCTTGTCGTTCCAATAGTTTCGGAAGGGAATGTGTATATATAATGTCCAAAACAAGGCTTGAGTCCTACAGCAGTGTCGCTAAAGACTAAAGACATGGCCAAGAACAAACTAGTTAAGTTTCTTCAAATTTTACAACCCTAACTCCATGTTGCTGTGTGACTTAG
Organism: Pangasianodon hypophthalmus; assembly: GCF_027358585.1. Lineage (NCBI taxonomy): Eukaryota > Metazoa > Chordata > Actinopteri > Siluriformes > Pangasiidae > Pangasianodon > Pangasianodon hypophthalmus. The sequence continues at coordinate 503,440 of NC_069727.1, forward strand.
CACTAACAATACTCCAGCACTGTACTCACACTGAACATCCAGGTACACAGATGAGCTGTGATCTCCGAGCTGGTTTTGAGCTCTACAGTAGTATAAACCACTCTGTGTAGAATCAGTCGTGTTGATGGTGAGATGTTTTCCGGTTCCTATCTGCCCTCTGTTCTCTCTGTACCAGGTGTAGTTCAGCACTGCTGGGTTTGCATCACTGCTGCAATTCAGAGACACTGAACTGCCCAAAAGCACTGAAGCAGATGGAGACGCTGATACTGACGTGCTTCTAGGAGCATCTGAAGGAGGAAGAACAGGATTTAGAAGACTCCATGAATCATTAAAAGTGTAGTGAATGTGAATTAATCAGCACTTACACAGAACATGTAGTGTAAAAGAGCTCTGTGCTGATTTGTTCTTGTTCTGGAGCTGGTAGGTGGCAGTGCAGGTGAAATTGACTCTATGATGCAGGTGAGTAGCGCTGAAGTTCAGCTGAGAGGAACTGAAGCTGGTGTTGTGGTTCTGCTCCTGTCTTCTCTCCTCAGGCAGGAAGTTCCATGTAAAAGTGGGAGGCTTTAAGAGACATGGAGGAGCTGGAGCAGAGCAAATGAGACTCACTGAAGTTCTCTCCACCACCTCATTTTGGTCCTCCACCTTCCCCTGATCCTCCTTATACAGTGTTATTGAGGGGCTGATTGGAGAGTCTGAGATAAACACACAGTATCACATTAGAGATGAGTTTTAAATGTGTTCCAGTGCATCATTAGTGTAATTACAGTTACACTGTACACACACACTGCTGCAGCTCTCACCTCGCACTCTTATACGTACTGATGATCTATATGTCTCTTTCAGTCTTCCTGAAGTTTCTATTCTAAAGTAATATCTTCCAGTGTAATTCTTTCTGATGTTGTAGAAGATGGTGGTGCAGTTCTTCATGTGGAGGTCTCCTATAATTTCCCCTTCAATCTTGTTCTCTTTAGTTTCTTTAGAGTTAAAGACTTGGTTATAGTTATGGTTACTGCCGTCTTTTAACCAGATTCCTGTAAGATCTGTCTTGAGGTCTGCATCAAATTCTTCTTTAATCTCAAACCTGCAGGGTATGAGAACACAGAGTCCTCTCAGAGCTTCTACACTCTGTGGTAGACTGATGGAGAATTCTCTACACAAAACACCTGCAGACACACACACACACACACACACACACACAATCATTATTACACTAACACACAACACAAAATCATTACTACAGTAACACACACAACAGAAAATCATAACTACAGTAACACACAACACAAAATCATTACTACAGTAACACACACAACACAAAATCATAACTACAGTAACACACACACACAGCATGTATCTAAAGTGTGTAGTAATATTTACTCCAAACTGCAGTTGTGTTACAGAATCACACCAAACTGATTCAGTTACTGCCTGAGTTTAACACACTTACGTTATCAGGTCACACATTAAATATAAATTCTACACAAACCTTGAAACAGAAAACAAACGATGATGATGAGTTTCTCTGCTGATTTCATCTCTCTGTTCAGGAAAGATCACCTGGAGAAGAGACTAACACACACACACACACAATATGGTTCGTTTAAAAAGAACTACATGTGAAAACACACTGAGTCTGTTATGCCTGAACAAGCACACACACACACACACACACACACACAATATGGTTCATTTAAAAAGAACAGAACACACCGTACTGCTCTCAGACAATCAGAACACACTGTACTGCTCTCAGACAATCAGAACACACCGTACTGCTCTCAGACAATCAGAACACACTGTACTGCTCTCAGACAATCAGAACACACCGTACTGCTCTCAGACAATCAGAACACACTGTACTGCTCTCAGCCAATCAGAACACACTGTACTGCTCTCAGACAATCTGAACACACTGTACTGCTCTCAGACAATCAGAGCATACCGTACTGCTCTCAGCCAATCAGAACACACTGTACTGCTCTCAGACAATGAGAACACACCGTACTGCTCTCAGCCAATCAGAACACACCGTACTGCTCTCAGACAATCAGAACACACCGTACTGCTCTCAGCCAATCAGAACACACCGTACTGCTCTCAGCCAATCAGAACACACCGTACTGCTCTCAGACAATCAGAACACACTGTACTGCTCTCAGCCAATCAGAACACACCGTACTGCTCTCAGACAATCAGAACACACCGTACTGCTCTCAGCCAATCAGATCACACCGTACTGCTCTCAGACAATCGGAGCACACCGTACTGCTCTCAGCCAATCGGAACACACCGTACTGCTCTAAGCCAATCGGAACACACCGTACTGCTCTCAGGCAATCGGAACACACCGTACTGCTCTCAGCCAATCGGAACACACCGTACTGCTCTCAGCCAATCGGAACACACCGTACTGCTCTCAGCCAATCGGAACACATTGTACTGCTCTCAGACAATCAGAACACATTGTACTGCTCTCAGCCAATCAGAACACACCGTACTGCTCTCAGACAATCAGAACACACTGTACTGCTCTCAGCCAATCAGAACACACCGTACTGCTCTCAGCCAATCAGAACACACTGTACTGCTCTCAGACAATCAGAACACACCGTACTGCTCTCAGCCAATCAAAACACACCGTACTGCTCTCAGACAATCAAAACACACCGTACTGCTCTCAGCCAATCAGATCACACTGTACTGCTCTCAGACAATCGGAACACACCGTACTGCTCTCAGACAATCAGAACACACCGTACTGCTCTCAGCCAATCAGATCACACTGTACTGCTCTCAGACAATCAGATCACACTGTACTGCTCTCAGACAATCGGAACACACCGTACTGCTCTCAGCGAATCAGAACACACCGTACTGCTCTCAGCCAATCAGAACACACCGTACTGCTCTCAGCCGTCCTGTGTGTTCTGATTGGCTGAGAGCAGTAGAGATGATAACACATTACACACAGAGGATAACTGTAATAACTGAGTCAGTATCAGTTGTTAGTGTTTGTTGTAGAAAGAGTTATTGTTACCCGTGTGTATGTGAGTCTACTGTTCCTGTCCTGAAGTGTCATTAGTTACCATGCTTACAAACATCACACACACACTCACACACACTCACCACGCCCGAGCCTCACGCACACTCACCACGCCCGAGCCTCACACACACTCACCACGCCCGAGCCTCACACACACTCACCACGCCCGAGCCTCACACACAAAAAGTGTATACTATTGCAGTAACTCCATTTGTTGTATAAGTTAATAATGTTATAAGCTACATGGTAAAAATCACTCCAAAAACGGTGGACTTCCTGCATGTTACACTACAACAACACAATCTTCATTGCATGTACAGACAAATCTGCATGGCCTGGTTGTTCAACATGTCATTGATACATGCTCCTCTGTTAGCAAATATGTTTAGCTTTGAATTCTCTGTCCTAACTCAGAACTCAGAAAGATACAGTGATAGAACTGAAATGTCAGCTTTTAGAAACAAAACTAGCTGTAAAAAATCAGCTACTGTAGCACCAGTGAAGCATGGTGAAGAAGGGGCCTATATGTAAATATATTTTTGGACAGTAGATCACCATAAGTGGTGTAGTGCAGGAAAAAGTAGATCTCAAGTTTAAAAAAACATGTGAACACTCCTGCTGCAGCTAATAAACAGATACTGGTAAGATTACACAGTTTTATTTACCTTAAGATCAAATCTACTATTTTCCAGCTGAGTCTCGTGAACTAAACTGTTATTATTACAGATAGAGAGGTTCTTACCAGAGTATGTTAGCGTCTCCAGTTCTTGAGCTGAAGTGATGAACATCACGTTTACAGTAACACTTTAACTGCCTCTGACTCTCAACATCCTGAGTGTCAAACACTAACAAACAGGAACTTCTTTAAGTGTGTGTGTGCCTTGTTTAAGAAATTCTAATAAAACACAAGATTAAAGATACACACCAGATTAAATTTGTAGAAGAAATACACACATGAGCACACTGCTAGTGTTAATGCACGTGTGTGTATCCTTAAAACCTGCTTACAGAGCTACATATTGATGCAGCCTTTAAGATTTCAACCTGCTGAGTAACACCTAATTTGGATGGGATTATTTTTCCACAGGGAGGTGGGTACTGTAATTATTACTGGAGTATATCTGAGATTTTAGTCTTTAATTAGTATATTTATGGATATATGGTCATGTGACCTATTAATGATCAGCCATATCCTTTACAACAATAGCTTATAATAAAGATCAAAACAATCAGTTTGTATTAAAATTCAATTCAATTTTATTTGTATAGCGCTTTTAACAATGAACATTGTCACAAAGCAGCTTTACAGAAATAAATGGATTCACAAAAATATATATATATATATATATATAGTAAATTTGTGAATTTATCCCTGTGAATTTATCCCTAATGAGCAAGCCAGAGGCGACGGTGGTGAGGAAAAACTCCCTGAGATGATATGAGGAAGAAACCTTGAGAGGAACCAGGCTCAAAAGGGAACCCATCCTCATCTGGGCGGAACAGATAGTGCGATTCTAAATAAATCCCTTCTATTATTGTGTACTATATGGACAAATAGTGCAATTGTGCAACCAATAAATTCAGCACAGTTTTTGCAAGAAGTCTGCTTGATTAAAATCTATCCACTGTCCACTGATGGAGTCCTGAGTACGAAGGTGCTCGTGGCAACTGCAGTCCGAAAGCCACTACAGCCATCGCAGTCCCAAGCCATTACAGTACAGCTCCCCATATGTGATCCCCAAGCCATCTCAACAGTCCCCAGATGGCACCATCCCCAGCACACCAAATGGTTCATCAGGCCATCCATATGGGGCCCCAGAAGCAGTGAGCGAACTCAACCGATGAGAACTCCAACCAGAAGTAGGGCATCAGGATGAGTCAAGCAGCGAGGAAGAGCAGAAGGGGTCAGGATCACTGGCATCTCAGAAGTAGCATGTGTAGCTCGACAGAGAGTGAGGGAGAGAGAGAGATGGAGAGGGAGGGAGAGATTGTTTGGTAAGCTTTTGTCCTCTAATGGTTAAGGACAATATACTTTGCGTGCAGAGTGCAAGCAGGGACTCCGGCAAGACTAGCTATGACAGCATAACTAAAAGGGAGAGCCAGAAGCTAACACAGACATGAGGGCACCCTGGGACATAAGGCAGCCAGCCACTCCACTGTGGACAAACCTATTCATTAGGGATAAATTCACAGTGATAAATTCACATATTTACAATTATTAATTATTAATATTAAATATTTTTGTGAATCCATTTATTTCTGTAAAGCTGCTTTGTGACAATGTCCATTGTTAAAAGTGCTATACAAATAAAATTGAATTGAATTGAATTGAGTGAACGTGTGAGAGTGGGGGGGGCGACAGCATCCAAACATCCCAGTTCACCACAACACTCTATGCCTGTGAAACCCTCCAGACCTGCCCCTGTACCTAAGAAAACTATTCACAAAAGGCTTGACTAAACAAATATGTTTTCAGCCGAGACTTAAACACTGAGACTGTGTCTGAGCCCCGAACACTAAGTGGAAGGCTGTTCCATAACTGTAGGGTTTGTAAGAGAAAGCTCTACCCCCATCTGTAGCATGCACTATTGGAGGTGCCAACAAATAGCCTGCACCTTTTGATCTGAGTAGGCGGATCATAAAAGACTAGAAGTTCGCTCAGGTACAGTGGCGCGAGACCATTTAGTGCTTTATAGGTCAATAGTAGTATATATAGTAGTATATATTATAATCAATATGAAATTTGATTGGGAGCCAATGCAGTGTGGATAAGATAGGGGTGATGTGCTCATATCTTCTGGTTCTAGTAAGGACTCTCGCTGCTGCATTCTGGACTAACTGGAGCTTGTTTATGCTCCTACTGGAACATCCAGACAGTAAGGCATTACAATAATCCAACCTAGAGTTAACAAAAGCATGAACTAATTTTTCTGCATCATGTAGTGACAATATATTTCTTATTTTAGCAATATTTCTGAGATGAAAGAAAGCAATCCTAGTGATATTATCTACATGAGCTTGAAAAGAAAGACTGAAGTTGATAATCACACCAAGGTCTTTTACTGCTGCACATGATGAAATAGAAAGGCAATCCAGAGTTATTATGTAATCAGAAAGCTTACTTCTAGCTGCATGTGGTCCTAGTACAAGTACTTCTGTCTTGTCAGAATTAAGTAAGAGAAAGTTAATAAGCATCCAGTTTCTAATGTCTTTTAAAATTCCTCAACTTTATTAAGCTGGTGTCTGTCATCTGGCTTTGCTGAAACATACAACTGTGTGTCATCAGCGTAACAGTGGAAGCTAATACCATGCTTACGAATAATTTTGCCCAGAGGTAGCATATATAAAGTTAAAATGAAGTGTGTGTGCAGTATGCTTGGAACTGTTAGTGTGACGAGCATGTGTACATCGTCTGGAAATCTAATCTCGTCTGAATAGTACCTTAATTACTTTGAGACCTTTAGGACCATGTGATGGTTGTACACTGACTGGGATGAAACAAAGCCCTGGCCAAAGTAACTCTATAATTTTTCATTAAGGACTTGATGCATATTGCTGATACAGGAAGCCAGTGGAGTGCCATGGTGCTATGGACTAACATGCATACAAATTGATAGTAAAATGTGCCACCATATTTTGGACCATTTTGGATATTTTGCAGTGGTTTAACAGTAAAAGCTGGTCAGCAGATAGATACTATTTCTGAGCTGGGAGAAGAGAAGAGCCTCTGATCAGGGTTGTGTCTCCTTGCTGGTGCTGCTTGACCTTAGTGCAGCTTTTGATACCATTGATCATGCTATTCTCCTCAATAGACTAGAAAATGTAGTAGGCATTAAGGGAACAGCCCTTTCCTGGCTCAGGTCTTATTTGACTGATCGTTATCAGTTTGTAAACGTAAATGGTGACTTCTCTTCTCATGTTAAGGTAAAGTTTGGTGTTCCGCAAGGCTCTGTTTTAGGCCCACTGCTCTTTTCTTTATATATGCTACCTCTGGGCAAAATTATTCGTAAGCATGGTATTAGCTTCCACTGTTACGCTGATGACACACAGTTGTATGTTTCAGCAAAGCCAGATGACAGACACCAGCTTAATAAAGTTGAGGAATGTGTAAAAGACATTAGAAACTGGATGCTTATTAACTTTCTCTTACTTAATTCTGACAAGACAGAAGTACTTGTACTAGGACCACATGCAGCTAGAAGTAAGCTTTCTGATTACATAATAACTCTGGATGACCTTTCTGTTTCATCATGTGCAGCAGTAAAAGACCTTGGTGTGATTATCGACTCTAGTCTTTCTTTTGAAGCTCATGTAGATAATATAACTAGGATTGCTTTCTTTCATCTCAGAAATATTGCTAAAATAAGAAATATATTGTCACTACACGATGCAGAAAAATTAGTTCATGCTTTTGTTACCTCTAGGTTGGATTATTGTAATGCCTTACTGTCTGGATGTTCCAGTAGATGCATAAACAAGCTCCAGTTAGTCCAGAATGCAGCAGCGAGAGTCCTTACTAGAACCAGAAGATATGACCACATCACCCCTATCTTATCCACACTGCATTGGCTCCCAATCAAATTTCGTATTGATTATAAAATACTACTATTGACCTATAAAGCACTAAATGGTCTCGCGCCACAGTACCTGAGCGAACTTTTGGTCTTTTATGATCCGTCACGCCTACTCAGATCAAAAGATGCAGGCTATTTGTTGGTACCTCGAATAATGCGGGCTACAGCTGGGGGTAGAGCTTTCTCATACAAAGCCCCACAGTTATGGAACAGCCTTCCACTTAGTGTTCGGGTCTCAGACACAGTCTCAGTGTTTAAGTCTAGGCTGAAAACATATTTGTTTAGTCAAGCCTTTTGTGAATAGTTTTCTTAGGTACAGGGGCAGGTCTGGAGGGTTTCACAGGCATAGAGTGTTGTGGTGAAATGGGATGTTTGGATGCTGTCGCCCCCCCACTCTCACACGTTCACTCAGGTTTGTCGACGGTGGAGTGGCTGGCTGCCTTATGTCCCAGGGTGCCCTCATGTCTGTGTTAGCTTCTGGCTCTCCCTTTCAGTTATGCTGTCATAGCTAGTCTTGCCGGAGTCCCTGCTTGCACTCTGCATGCAAAGTACATCGTGCTTAACCATTAGAGGACAAAAGCTCACCTAACAATCTCTTCCTTTCTCTCCATCTCTCTCTCTCCCTCACTCTCTGTCGAGCTACACATGCTACTTCTGAGATGCCAGTGATGCCAGTGATCCTGACCCCTTCTGCTCCTCCTCGCTGCCTGACCCATCCTGATGCCCTACTTCTGGTTGGAGTTCTCATCGGTTGAGTTCGCTCGCTGCTGCTGGGGGTGGCCCCATATGGACTGCCTGAAGAACTGTTTGGATTGCTGGGGATGGTGCCACCTGGGGGCTGTGGAGATGGCTTGGGGATCACATATGGGGAGCTGTACTGTAATGGCTTGGGACTGCGATTGCTGTAGTGGCTTTGGGGCTGCAGTTGCCACGAGCAGCTTCGTACTCAGGACTCCATCAGTGGACAGTGGATAGATTTTAACCAGCCGGACCTCTTGCAAATACTGTGATGAATTTATTGGTTGCACAATTGCACTATTTGTCCATATAGTACACAATAGAAGGGATTTATTTATAATTGCACTATCCGTTGCACCCAGATGAGGATGGGTTCCCTTTTGAGCCTGGTTCCTCTCAAGGTTTCTTCCTCATATCATCTCGGGGAGTTTTTCCTTGCCACCGTCGCCACTGGCTTGCTCATTAGGGATAAATTCACAGTGATAAATTTAAATATTTACAATATATTTTTGTGAATCCATTTATTTCTGTAAAGCTGCTTTGTGACAATGTCCATTGTTAAAAGCGCTATACAAATAAAATTGAATTGAAATTGAATTGAAGAGCCTGAATCAGCCATTGTGTTGCATATTTCCTTTAGTACTTGCACATAAAAAGTTTATTTGGAGGCAATTATATCACAGAGCCGGAGTCGGACCCAAATGCAGAATGCGGACAGAGGTTCAATTTTAAAAGTATTTAATGAGCACAGTGTTTTAAACACAGTCAATGGCATCAGAATAGATGCAAAGGGTGAAAGAAAAAGGCAAATAAACAATAGTGAGTTCACAGTCACAACAGTCTTTACTCACTAACAGAAAGCTCAATATCCACGCGAGTTGTTTGTAACGGATTACAGAGTCCAGTTGTGACAGAGACGCGCCGCTGGCTGCCACGCTAGTGGCAACAGGGCTAATCTCCAAAAACAGACAAATCCGAAGGGGCAGGCAGAAATCCAAGTATGAACAGTTCCAACGGGCAGGCTTGGACAGGCTTGAGTTTGGACATATGAAATGTGGGGTGGATCCACAAGGCTCTGGGTAGCTTAAGGTGCACGGCCACAGGGTTGAGCACCTTGGAGATAGGGAACGGTCCCACGAAGTGAGGAGCCAGTTTTCTGGAGGTCGTCTTGAGAGGCAGGTCCCTGGTGGATAGCCACAATCTTTGGCTGACGCGGTAGGGCAGGGTTCTGCGATGGCCCACTTGGCGTAGCTTCTGGAACTCCTTAGCAACATGAGGCAGGCTCTTCTCCAGGGCTGGTAGCCATAGGCAACTTGGAAAGAGGCCCCTGGTGGCTGATGGAAGTGAGTTGTCGGCGCATGCTCGAGCTCCTGGTTGAGGTGTTCTGTCTGCCCATTGGTCTGTGGATGAAAACCAGATCAGAGGCTGATGGTGATTCCCAGGAGCTGGCAGAATTCTCTCCAGAAGAGACATGTGAACTGGGGTCCTTGGTCAGACACGATGTTGCGGGGCAGGCCGTCGAGGCAAAAGACATGTAGGAGCTAGGAGAAGTTTCCTTGGCTGAGGGCAGCTTGGGCAGCAGTATGAAATGAGCCAACTTGAAAAACCGGTCCACCATGGTAAGTATGGTGGTGTTTCTTGTGTACTGAGAAAGGCCCATGACAAAGCCCACAGACAGGTGCGACCAGGGTCTTCTGAGTGCAGGCAGGGGTCGGAGGAATCCTGCTAGAGGGACCATGGATATCTTCTGCTGAGCACAGACAGGGCAGGCGGCCACAAACTCCCGGACGTCCCTCCTCATGGTGGGCCATGAGTTGTTGTACAAGTGCTTGGGTACGGGCAATACCAGGGTGGCAGAACATCCTGGCGCCGTGGCACCACTGCAGAATTTGTGAGTGCATGGATTCAGGGATGAAGAACTTGCCCTCCAGACAGTTCTTGGGCACAGGTTGGTTGATGGCAGCCTTCTGCACCTTCCTCTCAACGTCTAAGCTGAGAGCTCTCACCAGGACCGAGGACGGGAGGATGCGTTCTTTGGGGGGCTCCCCTCCCACTGGTGAGAACTGACACGAGAGGGCGTCGGGCTTGCCACTCTTCGAACCAGGTCGATGCGACAACGGGAAGTTGAAGTCCAGACTATGAATGGCTGTTCGGCGCCCTCCAACCAGTGTTGCCACTCCTCCAAGGCTAACTTGACGGCGAGGAGCTCATGTTTCCCAGCCGCGTAGTTCCGCTCGGCTGGGCTGAGTCGTCGGGAGAAGAAGGCACAGGACTGTAGGTGGTTGCCCTTAGGGGACCTCTTAGACAGGACAGCCCCCACGACAAGGTCACAGGCATCGACCTCCACGATTAACTGGAGCGTCAGGTCAGGCAGGGTTAGGATAGGGGCCGTCGTGAAGAAGTCCTTCAGTTAGAGGAAGGCTTGCTCTGCCTCCGGCGACCAGGTGAACGTACACCGGACATGGCGCTCGTGTTCCTCCAGGGAGTCGGAGAAGATCAAGATGTCGTCCAAGTAGATGAAGATGAAGGAATTCAGAGTGTCTCGGAGGATGTCGTGGACGAGTGCCTGGAACACCACTGCGGCATTGGTCTGGCCAAACGGCATCACCAGGTACTCATAGTAGCTAGTAGGGGTGTTGATCGCTGTCTTCCATTCATCCCCTTTGCGGATGAGGACCAGGTGATAGGTGTTCCTCAGGTCTAGCTTGGTTAAGATGGTGGCTCCCTGGAGTAGCTCAAAGGCAGAGGACATCAAAGGCAGAAAGTAGCAGTTCTTGATGGTGATAGCATTGAGCCCTTGGTAGTCGATGCACGGGTGAAGAAACTTCTTCCTTCTTCTCCACGAAGAAAAATCCCGCTCGGGTGGGTCAAGAAGACAGGCAGATAATGCCTGCAGTGAGGGACTCCAAAATGTATGTGGCCATCGCCTCCCTCTCAGGTCCGGTGAGGTGGTAAAGGCGTCCATGTGGGGGCATGGTTCCAGGTAGGAGGTCAATGGCACAGTTGTAGAGTCGATGTGGAGGCAGCGACAAAGCCTTTGCCTTGCTGAACACTTGTTTGAGGTCTTGGTAAACCAGCGGCATGGAGCTGAGGTCAGGGGAGGCCATCTGGTGATGAGCACATGCTGGTGAGTCCTTATATAAAGCTTCCTCCAGGTTGAGCTATCTGTAGGAGCAGCCAAGATGGCATTTTCTGATAAGAGAATAGGACTAAGCACAGATCCTTGAGCTACACCAGTCATCAGCTGTGAATGAGATTCCCAGAACTGATACAGAAGTACACTTCCTAGTGAAAGACTTTATGGTCTACCCGTAAGACACAATAGCCAACCACTAAGACTTCTGGACCCAACTTTAAAGCTCCAAGTAGCTTTGGTTTGCTTCCTGCACTGCCACCTCTAAGACTGTTGTTATGTACCTCAATGTAGGGCTGCTCCACTTCCAGTATGACTGGGACCAGCTCACATACTCATGGGAGGCAGAACTGTTCTATGGTGGTAGATTCTCGCAACTGAAGAATCTTTAGATCAGCATTAGCACCAACAGATGCATCATTTCTGAAAGGCTACTGACTTACAATATCCAGGTAGTACCATGGCCAGTGAAATCTGCTACCCTAGGTACTGTTTTCTGTAGTCCTGCCCATGAGACCACATGTCTGAGCTTCAGCACCACAGGCCTACAACTTATGTGGACCATTAGCTGCTCCCAATAGTCTATGTGTTCATATAGCTTTCCATCTCTCAGAAAAACAAACTTATCCAAGACATTACTAAATAGGTTACTAAAAAACCACAGAGTAGTTTTTAGTTTATTTAGTGGAGGTAGATGGATGGCGAAATCTGTCCATTCTTATTAGCTGAGCTATGCTAGTGCTGCATGTCAGGATAGAGAAAAAGACACCAATAACACATACCTTATTAATTTGTCTGAACATGACGCCCAGTAACATTTCACAGTATTAGCACACAAAATCCGTCTTCGGTGTTTCTAGTATTAATCGCTAAAATAAATGAATGAAATAAAAGTGGAGATTGTGAGTTTCTGTCTCTACCCCATTTGTAAATCAAGTGACCGCATGTGGGGTCCTGACCCCAGGTTGGAAACCCCTGGGTTAGTGTGTGTCTATGGTAGCTGATACACTGCAATGGCTGAGCTGCATTACTGGACGATTTAGCACATGGCGCACACAGAAGGTGCTCTTTCAGTGTTTAGTCATCATCAAGTTTTGTGTCCATGGCTAATTATAAAATAGCCATGCTGTGAATGCTGTTGGTAATTTAATCCTGATTGGCATTTATCAACATAGACATTTGAATATGAAGGAAATAAGCGAAACTTTTGAAAATCTAGTGAAAAATGTAATTTAGTTTGGCTACAAAAATATTAACACAACTTTACTGAAATATAAACAAGGCCCATTAAAAGTAAAACAGCAGTTATAGTAGCAACTAAGTGATTTACCAAATGTTTATGGTAGCTACACTGTAAAAATAGCAATTATGTGGTTTAATTAAGGCTAATGCAAATGCTATATCAGCTACTTAAATATCAAACATGTGATTTAACTGATGCTGATGTTAGCCAAACATTATTAGTTAACTTGCATGTAAACAAGTTTATAACTGCTATAATGTAACTGGGAACAGAAACTAACTTGTTTCATCAAAGTTCCACAACATTACATGTGACTATAAACTGATAAATTGTATAACAGCACATTCCTTTATATCTTTAATATTCTTCAATGGTAATTATTTTACTGGCAGAAAAATAAGTGATGAAAAAGTGCAGCTTTTCAGGAGTTGTCCTTTTTTTCTCTCCTCCCTGAAACATACAAAACAAAACCACACATCCATTAGCTCTTTACAAAGGTCATATCTAAAGTAATAAATGAGGTTAACTGAATAAAGTTAATAATTAGTGCTAATGAGTGATGTGACGTCACCTCTGTTAGTCTGCAGAGTTTCATAATCAGAGTTCTGTACAGCAGAGAGCTGGAGAGAAGCGTAAGTATCTCCTGTCTGTAGAACCTTCACATAATAAACATCATCATCATCAACATCATCATCATCAATGATAATAATAATAATAATAATAATTGTGTGTGACGTACCTTTATTTTCCTGGACAATCTAATAACAAATTTCATGAAAATATATTATTCATGCAGGTAATTCTAATCTTTAAGTTAAAGATCATAAAATCTTTAATTCTGCTGCATTCTGCTATTTTCCTGACCATTTTAAACTGATTTTTAAATAGTTTTTAAATAAGTTTGAATGATCGAAATATTTCTCAATCTGTCACTTACTGCTTTAATTTGTAGACGAGAAATCCAATAACACCAACACACAGAAGGAGAACCACAGAGAGAGACAGAACCAGATAAAGTACTGCAGTGTGTTCTGGAAAATAAAACACAAGTTTAACTGTAACGAACACCAGCTGGAGTGCCCATGGACTCTACTAGAGGGCACTCCACCCCGGACTCTTGCCATTGTTCTCAGGACTCCATTTCCCCACCTGTGTCATGTGCTACCCTTGTTTGTGTGTCATGTTCTGATTGGTTCCTTTGTTTTGTGTGTCATGTTCTCATTGGTTGGTTTTGTCACGTGTTCTCCCTGTTCTGTATAAAAGTTGCTCACACCTGCGCCTAGGGGGCTGATTATTGTTTGTTTATAGCCTTTCCATGTTTCCATGTGTTTTGACCCTTGGACTGTTTTCCTTGTTTTTGATTGATTGCTGCCTGCCCTGACCATTGCCTGTGTTTCGGATTACTCTTTTGCCTCTGCCTTGGATTACACTGTTTGCTGGTGCTCGACCCTGCCTGTTTTGACCACGTTTGTAAATAAAGCCTTGCATTTGGATCTCCAACTCCGTTGTCGACCCCCACGTTACAGAACAATCAGCCACACCTGGATCCAGCGGCTTTTTTGAGCATCCCAGGCCAATCATGGACCCAGTCGATCAACTACTGCACCTTCGGCAAAAGGACCTATCCATTGAGGAATATGTTCATCAATTCTGTGAGTTGTCATATTAAGTACCAATATATGATGAGATTTTGTTTAAGGACTTGTTCTGTTTTGGACTCAATGAGCCAACAAAGTCATTGTTACCTGGAGGGGAGTTTAACTGCAGTTTAAGAGACTTTATGGACTATGCACTGTTGTCATGTGGCCACCTGCCCAGAGCCTCTTCCCAAGATGCCTGTCACACCAGAGTCTCCAGCCTTTATGGATGTCAAACCTCAGTCTTCAGCCATCACGGATGCCACTCCATTCAATTCAATTCAATTTTATTTGTATAGCGCTTTTAACAATGGACATTGTCACAAAGCAGCTTTACAGAAATAAATGGATTCACAAAAATATATTGTAAATATTTAAATTTATCACTGTGAATTTATCCCTAATGAGCAAGCCAGTGGCGACGGTGGCAAGGAAAAACTCCCCGAGATGATATGAGGAAGAAACCTTGAGAGGAACCAGGCTCAAAAGGGAACCCATCCTCATCTGGGTGCAACGGATAGTGCAATTATAAATAAATCCCTTCTATTGTGTACTATATGGACAAATAGTGCAATTGTGCAACCAATAAATTCATCACAGTATTTGCAAGAGGTCCGGCTGGTTAAAATCTATCCACTGTCCACTGATGGAGTCCTGAGTACGAAGCTGCTCGTGGCAACTGCAGCCCCAAAGCCACTACAGCAGTCGCAGTCCCAAGCCATTACAGTACAGCTCCCCATATGTGATCCCCAAGCCATCTCCACAGCCCCCAGGTGGCACCATCCCCAGCAATCCAAACAGTTCTTCAGGCAGTCCATATGGGGCCACCCCCAGCAGCAGCGAGCAAACTCCACCGATGAGAACTCCAACCAGTATTCCCGAGCATCGTGGATGTTGCGTTTGAAGACACCAAGGCGTTCCAAGGGCATTTGAGGCTGGTGTCGAGTCTGGTGGACCCACCGTTGATGTTGGTGCATGCAGCAGGCATTCCAAGAGCTTCAGCACTGGTTGTCATAGAGACACTTCCCCTATCCTCAGTGCTCCCTGTAATGGCGGTTGCCCATCCTGTGTGTTTGGGCTACATATTGCTCTGTTCTTGCTCCAGTCCTTGAATCTACCCCCTAGTCTGCTCCAGTCCATGAATCAGCCTCTGCATCAGCTCCTGAGGTGGCAGCTCCCGCTGCAGAACCTCCCAAGTCGGCGGCGTCCGCTCCAGCTCCTCCTGAGGAGGCAGTTTCCACTGCAGAGCCTCCTGAGTCAGCGGTGTCCACTTCTGAACCCTCTGCCTGCCCTGTCACGGCCAAGGAGGCCGTCTCCGACCTCTTCGCCTGCCCTGTCACGGCCAAGGAGGCCATCTCCGAGCTCTCTGCCTGTTCTGTTATGGACAAGGAGACCCTCTGTGAACTCTCTGACTGTCCTGTCACGGCCAAGGAGGCCATCTTTGAACTCTCAGCCTGTCCTGTCTCGACCGCAGAGGCCGTTGTTAACCTCTCTGTGCTCTGTGTTCCAGTCCCGTCTGGTCCGCCTTGGTGGGCACCCGCCTTGTTGGCTCTACATTGGTGGACATCTGCTCTGCTGTGGTGGCTGTTGGCTCCGCCGTTAGGATCTTTGGACCCATCTGCTCCGCTGTGGTGGTCGTCTGCTCCGCCGTGGGGATCTTCGGACCCACCTGCTCAGCTGTGGTGCCCTTCAGCTCCGCCCTGGTGCCCTTCAGCTCCGCCCTGGTGCCCTCCTGCTCCGCCCTGGTGCCCTTCAGCTCCGCCTGCTCTACCATGGTGCTATTCTGTTCCGCCTGCCCCACCTTGGTACCCTGTTTTGGCCTCGCTGGCCTGGACATAATGCTTTGTGCAGCCACCAGTGACGTGCTGCGAGTGACAATGGCTGCTATACAGCTATGCCAAGTAGCTTGTAAGCATGTGCCATGAGCTCGAGTGCTGCACAGCAGAGCACTCTCCATCTAGTTACTTACTGACTTTTGAAGCCGAGCTGTAAATAGTGAGATTGCAATCCCTCTATCCACTACTGGGAGCAATGTTCGAAGGACGAAATTCTTGGAAATGTGGCACTGAAGAGAAACAACAGTGGGGTCTGTAATTTCATGACTCACCACTAAGACTTGCTACTTGCTCTACAGTACTCTGCTGTGATTGTTTACATTGCTGAGCAAACCAGAGACTGATCTCAGACATGCCTCAGCTCCAACTGTGTTTGCGGCTGAAGATCTCTTGGCACTGTAGGACAGCTACCAGTGACTGATCCTCCAACCAGCAATGGGAAACTCGCATGGACATTTTTGCTGAGAGATGCCAAGGGTAACCCTGCTAGGTGTTGATACAGGAACACAGAGGTCTACTCACTCCAGCCCATCATGAGATTTAGTGAAAATCACTAGCTTTGCATCTCAGTCTTATGACTGTGGAATTACAAGGGCAATCACCACTCAACCACGCTTCAAGGCTCAACCATGCTTCTCATTTGTTATGCCTGGGACTATGAGGAGTACCTGCCATGGCTATAATTGTGAGGTAAGCGTCACTTAGATTAAAATCAATATACGTAGCTGATTGAAGAGCTGTTAGAATGCAAGACTGAGACACCAAATATAGTTTGGTTAGAAAGAAAGTTAATTATGCCACTGTTTGTTTTTTAGATATTATGAAGTTAATATGAGACTATTGCCAGCTTTGAAGGACGGGTTCACCTGGAGCTCTGACTGTAGTCACAAACTGTATTGCAGAGGGCCAGTAAACACTCGAATTGTATGAAGGTGAGAAGAAGTAAAGGGAATTTCTGCCATTACTAATGTTGTTTTCTAGTGTCATATGGTCACCGGGTGACTTTGTGTTAAAGATCTCGTTCTGTGCACGTATGCAAAAGACACTTTCCTTTCATCATTTTCGCATAAAAACTTTCCCTTTTCTGTTTTTACTTTCACACATTTTCATATAGAAGCCTGCAAAGTGTAACTTTTTTGTCTATGTTTATATTTTAAATTAATATCTCATTATTTCATAATATCTTCTCGTTATTTTGATATAATAACTAATTATTTTGACTTCCTAATACTAAAAATGAGTTATTAAGTCGAAATAATGAGATAATAGCTTAAAGTAATGACTTATTAAGTCACAACAAAAAGTAATGAACAAAAACTGAATGTATTTTTTCTAACCTTCAGCAGGCCTCTGAGCCTTAGTTATAAAGAAGACCTGAGAGGCGTGGCCCAGATTATTGGACCCAACACACTGCAGAGTGGGCGTGTCCTTAACTGACTGAGGGATGGAAAACGCACTGGATCTTCTTAAACTCGTGTTGCCCACAGACTCCACTTGGATGGGCGTGGCTTCTGACGGCAGGACAGTTTGAACTGAGAGACGCCACTCCAGTTTAGGAGACGGATTTCCATGAACCTCACAGGAACACAGGATCAGATCCTGAGTGGTGTTACAGCTGGAGGAGGGAGAGACCTGAGGAGCATCTGAGAGAGTGAGAGAGAGAGAGAATGAGATAATGATATTATAACAAATCAGAAATGAAAGCTCTAAAATAATAAATGACCACTTGACAGAAGAGGGATTAGGTTTTTTTTTATTTGAATAACATTTCTTCACCATCCTCAGATTCAGTACCCTAAAACGCTGCAACACTCCAATCAGGAGCCAGCTTGTGATTCAGAAAATTCTCTATTCTCATTCAGAATTTTTTTAAACATTTTTTTTTTCTAATTCCCAGTTCTCAAAATAATCACTATATTGATCAGTACTAGCAAAGCAACCAATACAAAAATAAAAATAGATTTAAGATGGCACCGGTGAGGTCGGCTGCCTTCACGACTGCTTTCTGTTTGTATGTAAATTCTGTTTTATGTCAGTGGACAGTCATAAAAGCCATTTCAATGCACGTCGTACTGTGTATGGTTGTGTGTGACCAATAAAATCTGATTTGAAAATAAAAAGCTCATAATTTCGTTCTCTCTGTACCAGGTGTAGTTCAGCACTGCTGGGTTTGCATCACTGCTGCAATTCAGAGACACTGAACTGCCCAAAAGCACTGAAGCAGATGGAGACGCTGATACTGACGTGCTTCTAGGAGCATCTAAAGGAGGAAGAACAGGATGTAGAAGATTCCATGAATCATTAAAAGTGTAGTGAATGTGAATTAATCAGCACTTACACAGAACATGTAGTGTAAAAGACCTCTGTGCTGATTTGGTCTTGTTCTGGAGCTGGTAGGTGGCAGTGCAGGTGAAATCGACTCCATGATGCAGGTGAGTGGCTTTGAAGTTCAGCTGAGAGGAACTGAAGTTGGTGCTGTAGTTCTGCTCCTGTCTTCTCTCCTCAGGCAGGAAGTTCCATGTAAAAGTGGGGAGGTTAGAGGGACATGGAGCTGGAGCAGAGCAAATGAGACTCACTGAAGTTCCCTCCACCACCTCATTTTGGTCCTCCACCTTCCCCTGATCCTCCTTATACAGTGTTATTGAGGGGCTGATTGGAGAGACTGAGATAAACACACAGTATCACATTAGAGATGAGTTTTAAATGTGTTCCAGTGCATCATTAGTGTAATTACAGTTACACTGTACACACACACTGCTGCAGCTCTCACCTTGCACTCTTATATCTACTGATGAAGTATACGTTATTTTCAGTTTTCCTGAAGTTTCTAATCTAAAGTAATATCTTCCACTGTCTCTCTCACTGATGTTGTAGAAGATGGTGGTGCAGTTCTTCATGTGGAGGTCTCCTATAATTTCCCCTTCAATCTTGTTCTCTTTAGTTACTTTAGAGTTAAAGACTTTGTTTTTCTTATGGTCATCGCCGTCTTTGGTCCAGATTCCTGTAAGAGCTGTCTGGAGGTCTGCATCATATTCTTCTTTAATCTCAAAACTGCAGGGTATGAGAACACAGAGTCCTCTCAGAGCTTCTACACTCTGTGGTAGACTGATGGAGAATTCTCTACACAAAACACCTGCAGACACACACACACACACACCACACAATCATTATTACACTAACACACGACACAAAATCGATACTACAGTAACACACAACACAAAATCATAACTACAGTAACACACGCACACAGCATTTATCTAAAGTGTGTAGTAATATTTACTCCAAACTGCAGTTGTGTTACAGAATCACACCAAACTGATTCAGTTACTGCCTGAGTTTAACACACTTACGTTATCAGGTCACACATTAAATATAAATTCTACACAAACCTTGAAACAGAAAACAAACGATGATGATGAGTTTCTCTGCTGATTTCATCTCTCTGTTCAGGAAAGATCACCTGGAGAAGAGACTAACACACACACACACACACACACACAATATGGTTTGTTTAAAAAGAACTACATGTGAAAACACACTGAGTCTGTTATGCCTGAACTGAAGTGTCATCACACGACATGCTGACAAGCACACACACACACACACACACACACACACACACACACACCCCATCCTCTCACACTCACCCTGCCCAAAGCTCAAACACTAAACGTGTATACTGCTGCAGTTTACTGTAGGAAGTGTGAAAAAGCCCCATAACCTGCTGCACTATAAACACACTGTGCTCGGGGTGTAACAAAGCCTCGTTCAAAGCCGGGGACAGAATGAGGACGTGAAAACGGCAGCCCCGGTGCTACCGTAAATAAACATGGCCACGCCCATACTCTGCATTCTCCCACAGGTATTACAATTTTCATACGCAGTCTGATCCGTTAGCACCGGCGAATGCTCGGGGTGATGGAAAAGAGCTCTTCACTTAGCACTCTGTCTTGCTTGGTACTGTTCGACCCGAGTGAGAGGGAGTTTGGGACGGGACTCCAGTTTCCCAGAACAGCATGGTCAGAGCAGAAAGGGCACAGAACACACCCACATCTCCAGGCCCTTCTCCTGGGACAGGCTTTAGATGCAGCAAACAGATTCACCCTCACAGGGTTGGAAGACTTTGTCCTCGGGGAAGAGGACTTTAGTGGGAGGGGGACTTTAAGGAAGTTTACTGAAGGTCTCAACTTAAAATGCATGACCAAGACCTGTTTATCTTTCAGCAGTTATCACTAATCCAGTTTTTATCAAATTATATTTAAATCATCTCATCACTCATCACTATCAGCTCAGTGCGCTGTGCTCTGATTGTCTGAGAGCAGTACGGTGTGTTCTGATTGGCTGAGAGCAGTATAGTGAGTTCTGATTGGCTGAGAGCAGTACAGTGTGTTCTGATTGGCTGAGAGCAGTACAGTGTGTTCTGATTGGCTGAGAGCAGTACAGTGTGTTCTGATTGTCTGAGAGCAGTACAGTGTGTTCTGATTGGCTGAGAGCAGTACAGTGTGTTCTGATTGTCTTAGAGCAGTACAGTGTGTTCTGATTGGCTAAGAGCAGTACAGTGTGTTCTTATTGGCTTAGAGCAGTAAACTATGTTCTGATTGGCTGAGAGCAGTACACTGTGATCTGATTGGCTGAGAGCAGTACAGTGCGTTCTGATTGGCTGAGAGCAGTACAGTGTGATCTGATTGGCTGAGAGCAGTACCCTGTGATCTGATTGTGTGAGCGCAGTACGGTGCTCTCTGATTGGCTGACAGCAGTACGGTGTGCTCTGATTGGCTGAGAGCAGTAGAGATGACATTACACACAGAGGATAACTGTAATAACTGAGTCAGTATCAGTTGTTAGTGTTTGTTGTAGAAAGAGTTATTGTTACCCGTGTATATGTGAGTCTACTGTTCCTGTCCTGAAGTGTCATTAGTTACCATGCTGACAAACATCACACACACACACACACACACTCACACACACTCACCACGCCCGAGCCTCACACACACTCACCACACCCGAGCCTCACACACACTCACCACGCCCAAGCCTCACACACACTCACCACGCCCGAGCCTCACACACAAAAAGTGTATACTATTGCAGTAACTCCATTTGTCGTATAAGTTAATAATGTTATAAGCTACATGGTAAAAATCACTCCACACTGTAGCTACGTTAAAGCTACATCCATGATTAGAATCTCCTCGAGTCATTTCTCTTGTTTCCAACAGCTACATAACCTGATGGACTTACAGTGTAAAATGGGCTTTAAGTGGGTTTTATTAGTGATTGCTCACTGGATCCACTGGCTGAGTAAAATTTTAATAATCATGTTAGATGTACAGATGATGAACACACAACACAGAGAGTGTAATAACTGAGTCAGCTCTTAGTGCTGAAAAGAAGTGTCATCAGTTACATACAACATGCTGACGAACATTACACACACACACACACACACCCCAGAACTTGCTCTCTTGCTCACCACACTCGAGCCCCTCATACAACATGTGTATACAGTTGTACGCAATCGTTTTTCGGCACCCTTCACCAAATTACTTATTTTGTAAAAAGGGGTATCTAAACTTTTCACAAGCCACAATTACTATTTTTTTAAGGTTATCAAATGTAAAGTAACTGTGCATTAATAGTCAATAAATGATTACAGTTTTTTTAGATCGTTTGCTGCAGTTGGTGTGTTTACTTCAATTCACTTCAAAAATCAATAAGATGTATAATCTGGTACAATCAATACAAACTTTTGCATAGAACAGTATTTTTATTCAACTCGTGAACTTTTACAGTTCCTCAGCTACTTTACTCGAGTTCATAAACGTCTCGACCAGACGCTCTTTCTGGAAAGCTTTGTATCTAATGTGACTGAGTAAGAAATTTAACTATGTTTCTTAACTATTTTCAGATGGCTCTATTACTATTAGCATCGCTAGCGTAGTTACACAGTTATCTAACATCACACACATTTCACTGTGTTTCATCTAAAGCATTTCCTTACTCGACTCTTGAAGTGATAAAAACGGATCTACTGGATTCATTATGTAAAGAAGGTGAAATATTTCAAAGCTTTATACAGGAGCTTAATTCCTTCATCAGTAATAAATGACTCCATTTTGGAAAAGCAGTGCCAGTGTTTATCCTGTTATGAAGCACAGCAAGATTTTGCTAACACTATAGGCCATTATTTTTTTATCATGTTTTTATCATTTTCCAGGTTATTTGTACCTTTTTGAAATGTAAAAAAATCAGCTATTGCTCCTTTAATACTGTTACAAATTGTTCATTTGTTTACTTGCTTTTGTCAATAATGTACCACTCATGCCAATAAAGCTCTGTTTAATTGAATTGAATTGAGAGAGAAATAACATTTAGAGCAGGATAGAGAACTAAAATAGGATCTACATTCGGGATCAGTGTTCTGAGTGCACGACTGTGACCGGTTTATATTTCATCAGTTTTTCAAATGCTAATACAGTTTTTGTCGATTGATATTTCCCAAATAAACTATCACCAATTTTAGTGCAGTAAAAAGTGTTCTCCATGAGATGCTCAATCTACCTCACTGTTAAAACAGATTCTTCAATAAATTCACAGAATCCACTAAAGAAAAATGTTTCACTTGATCACAAATGATATTAAAACACACATTATATAATACACAAAACACAACATTATCAATAAGAAAATGAAAAGAGAGCAATACTTACCCACGAGTGTTTAAGTCTCCAGTTCTCAAAGTAAAGTGTTCTCAGTTTTATACAACATGCTGCTAAGTAACACCCTCTTACACACACACACACACACACACACACGTACACACGCGCACACACACACACACACACACACCACAACTTCCTCTCTCTTAACAGGAATTTGTAAATGGTCTTTATGAATTTTGAAGCATTGACAACTGTACTTTTTTTAATTTTAGATTTATAATTTAGGACTACTGGAACATTTGAATATTTTATTGTCAGTAAAATATGTGTGACCTAAGTGACTAATAACCAAAGCAATATTGCTTGCACTGACTTACCAATCTAATGGAAAGTGTAAGCATGCATTTATTAAAGCTCCTTTATAAACAGTCTGTCATGGTCTGGGCCTTGGCTCCTGTGGTTTTCCTGTTTCCTCGTGTTTCTCTAGTTTCCCCTTTCTTGTGTTTCCTGTGTATGTCCCTCTCTCTCTCTCTCTCTTCCTGTTTGTGTGTTCGTGTGTGTCCCTGGGTGTGGTGCTCCACTCTGCTCCCGTTCCTGATTGAATCAGCGAACGCACCTGCTCTTCATCATAATTGCCCTGACCTTGACAGTAACACTAGCCATGCTTGCACTCTGCAACTCCCAACCTTACTTCACCTTCTCCGTGGCTGGCAGACAGAGCAGCCGACTCCCACACCACCAACCAGAATTCGAGTCCTGGCCTCGAAAGACACACCAAGCCATGCTTCTTCCCCACCTATCTCTACCTTCATTTATCCTTCACTAAAACCCATTTAACCTTCTGTCCTGAAGTGTTCCCTAGAGTTGTGCTTTTGGGTCCAAAAACACTCATAGGCCATACCAAAATGATCTGGCGAATGTGGACCCAGCAGAACCAGATTCCTTGCATTCAGCACTCTGAAGCCAAGGCATACTCCCTGGACAGCATGACCAACAGCTCTGGGACCTTACCGAAAGCACTCTTGCCATGTCAGGACAGATCTCGCTAATCAGTAACCAGCTAAACCTTATCTCTTCCCAACACTATCAGATGTCTCCCAGTCCCCAGCCCAGCCAGCCCATGCATGCAACATTAGCTCCACTATCCCCTGTCCACCCACTTACCTGAAGCTCATGTTCCTGACCCGAATGGTATGCAGGTGATCAGCGAAAATGTAAGCCCTTCCTGCTTCAGTGTTCCCTAGTGTTTGGCCAGTGACCACTAACATACGCCACTGACGAAGCTAAGATTTCTTACCTGATGGTGATGTTAAGAGGAAATGCTTTGGTGTGGGTCACAGCCATCTGGACAGGCAACCTGCTCTGTGTGCCTCCTTTCCCTCCTTCACCACAGAACTAAGGAGAGTGTTCGACTCATATCATAGCTGCATAGTCCGGATGGAATGAAGTGGCTCTCCAGGGGGTGTTTCTGCACATAATCAGTGACCAGGTTAAGGACGAATTGGCCATTAAAGTCAAGTCTGACTCCCTCAACTCACTTTTCTCCCTCGCTGTCAGTCTAGGTAACCACCTTTGAGAAAAGTGCAGGGAGAGATACAGCTTACCTCACTTCCCTCCTGCCTTCTTCTTCTCCTGGTAATATGACCATTGAGCAGCCACCCAGTCCCTGAGCCTCCTCCAACCTCACTCCATCCAGGGAAGAGCCCATGCAGTTAGGTCAGGCCCGGCTTACCCCAGTGTAACACAACTGGAGATTGAAAGCGGGTGGGTGCATCCGCTGTGGTCAATCTGGTCATTTTCTTATCACTTGCCCACTTTGACAAAATGAGAGGGCTCACCAGGTGATGAGGGGTTACTGGTGAGCCAAACTACCTCCCCTTCAGTGCCTCTCCTCCACCTGCAAGTCCAAGCCACCCTGTGTCTTAACCAGCAGTCCCTTCCTCTGCTTGCTCTGGTTGACTCAGGTACAGATGATGACTTCCTAGATGCCAAGCTAGCTTCCCAGGCTGGTGTTCTTTTCAAACTGTCAGAATCTCCCATCACTGTGAATGCTCTGGATGGATGGTTCCTGGCTCATATTACCCATCACACTACTCCAATACTCCTGGTTCTCTGCTAACCATGGAGAGCACATTCAGTTGAACCTAGTCTCCTCTCTGCTTTCTCCATTGTTGCTGGGACACTAATGGTTAAAGAAACATAACCTCCACATTGACTGGCCAGCAAGGAAGTTAGTTTACTGGGGCTCCTTCCAGGATTCCAGGTATTCCAGGATCTTGTAAACAACATCCTCAGGGACCTTTTCAACTGCTTCATCTTTGTATACCTCATGACATCTGCATCTTCTCTCATCTCCGCTGAACACACCATCTGGGCATTGGCTAAATGGCCCAAACCTACCAACCTGAAGCCTCAGTTTCCTCGGCTTTGCTAATTTCTGCCTTCTTTTCATTAGAGGTTATAGCTGTGTGGTGACACCCATCACCAGACTCACCTCTTCCTCCAATCCTTTTGTTTGGACCCCTGAGGCAGATAATGTTTTCACCAGACTCAAGGAACTATTCACCTCATCCCCAGTGTTGATCCAGTCAGACCCATCTTGGCAATTCATTGTGGAAGTGGATACCTAAGACTCAGGGGTGGGTGCATTCCTATCCCAGCATTCAGCTCCAGACTAGAAAATTGTGCCTTCTTCTCTTGCTGACTGTCTCCAGCCAAATGCATCTACAATGTGGCAAATCATGAGTTTCTAGCAGTTAACCTGGCCCTGGAGGAATGGAGTCACTGGCTCGAGGGGGCCAAGCAACCATTTATCGTGTGGACTGTCCACAAGAATTTGGCCTACATCCAAACCACTAAGCAGCTGAACTCACAATAGGCATGATGGGCTCCATTCTTCAGCTGTTTCAATTTCACCATCACGTACTGCTCTGGCTCCAAGAACATCAAGCTGATACCCTCTCCCACCAATTTACCTCAGAAGAGGTCCCCTCGAGTCCTGATACTATCCTCCCTCCTTCCTGCATGGTGGGAGCAGTTACTTGGGAGACTGAGGGCATGGTCAAGGAGGCCCAACGCACAAACCGGATCGAGGTAATGGACCTCCCTGGCCGCTTGTTTGTCCCTGACTCTGTGCATTCTCAGGTCCTCCAGTTGGGCTGCCCGGTTCGCCTGCCACCATGGTTCCAGTCGTACCCTAGACCTGCTGAAACAACACTTCTGGTGACCAACCATAGATGCTGACACCTAGGCCTTCGTCTTTGCCAACTCAGTGTGCCCCTGTGGGAAAGCCTCTCACCCCCCACGGCAGGGCTGCTTTGTCCTCTGCCCATTCCCAGTTCTCCTGGTCACACATCGTACTTCATTTCATTACCAGACTCCCTCTCAAGATAATTCAATTCAATTCAATTCATTTTTATTTGTATAGCGCTTTTTACAAAGGTCATTGTCTCAAAGCAGCTTTACACAAACAAAAGTAAAGTGAAGTGTGTGTGTGTGCCGTCTCTGATGAGCAAGCAGGGCGACGGTGGCAAGGAAAAACTCCCTGAGATGGTGATAGGAAGAAACCTTGAGAGGAACCAGGCTCAACAGAGAACCCATCCTCATATGGGTTTACACTGTAGTGTGCGTGTGTGTGAGCACAATGTGTGTTGGTGTAGTCCATGGAAAACAGCTGAAGCGTTTTCGTGGCAGTATGAAGCATTATGAAGATAACACCACCATCCTGAAGATTGTCGACCTTTTCTCCAAGGCAGTGCATTCTGTGGCTGTCCTCAAACTTCCCACAGCCCGTGAGACTTCAGACCTCCTGGTCAGTCACATCTTCCACCTGCATGGAATCCCCCTGGACCTCCTCTCTGACCATGGACCCCAGTTCATCTCTTAGGTATGGTCTTTCTGCAATGCTCTCATTGCCTCTGTAAGTCTGTCCTCTGGTTTCCACCCCCAGACTAATGGTCAGGTGGAGCGGGTCAACCAGGATCTGGAAGCAGCACTTCATTGTGTCATGGCCAGTAACCCCTCTTCCTGGAGCACCCAGCTTGCTGGATGGAGTACGCTCACAACTCCCTGTCCAGCTCAGCCACTGGTATGTCTCTCTTTGAGTGTTCTCTGGGTTATCTGCCTCCTCTGTTTCCCATCCAGGAGAATGACATCATGGTCCCATCGGTTCAAGCTCACATCTGTTGTTGCTGCAAGATTTGGAGGACTGCCTGCTCCGCCCCACTCTGCTCAGATGACCTCAACCGCTACCTTGCTGACTGCCATCGGACTCCTGCACCCAATTATCAACTGGTCAGAAGGTTTGGCTTTCTTCCAAAGACATTCTATTAGAGACTAGTTCTAAAAAACTCTCTCCTCGCCATATGGGTCCCTTTTTAATCAAAAGCATCATCAGACCCTCCATTGTAAAGCTCAAATTACCTAGATCCGTTGGAATCTACCCTTCCTTCCATATCTGTCTGTTAAAACTGGTCCATGTCAGCCCTTTGTGCCCTCCAACCAATCCTCCTCCACCCACACGAGTTGTGCATGATCAATTCAATTCAATTCAATTCAATTTTATTTGTATAGCGCTTTTAACAATGGACATTGTCACAAAGCAGCTTTACAGAAATAAATGGATTCACAAAAATATATTGTAAATATTTAAATTTATCACTGTGAATTTATCCCTAATGAGCAAGCCAGTGGCGACGGTGGCAAGGAAAAACTCCCCGAGATGATATGAGGAAGAAACCTTGAGAGGAACCAGGCTCAAAAGGGAACCCATCCTCATCTGGGTGCAACGGATAGTGCAATTATAAATAAATCCCTTCTATTGTGTACTATATGGACAAATAGTGCAATTGTGCAACCAATAAATTCATCACAGTATTTGCAAGAGGTCCGGCTGGTTAAAATCTATCCACTGTCCACTGATGGAGTCCTGAGTACGAAGCTGCTCGTGGCAACTGCAGCCCCAAAGCCACTACAGCAATCGCAGTCCCAAGCCATTACAGTACAGCTCCCCATATGTGATCCCCAAGCCATCTCCACAGCCCCCAGGTGGCGCCATCCCCAGCAATCCAAACAGTTCTGATCTCACCCTGCCTGCACCATCAGGCAACTGCTGGACATGCGCCGTCAAACACTAACTGTGATAGGAAACCTGGTGACTGTTGTTACTCAATAACAGGGTAGAATAAGTATGCAATTTGAAACACTATCTAACTCTTGGCAAAGGTAGGTGGATGGGGAAATTTGTCCATGTTTACTGCTGATCTACACTACTGGAGTTTGTCAGGATAGTGACAAAAACATGGCAAGTACACTGTTCATTTAAAGGTGGTTTGTTCAAACGTGTCTCCCAGTAACATTTTAAAATATTAGCACACAAAATACAGCTTTATATTTAGAGTGATTTCTTATATTATTTTGTAGAATTAATAAAGCAAAAGAGGAGATTGTGAAGTTTCCCTCACAAACTCATTTATAAATCAACTGACTCCATATGGGGTCATGACCCCTTGTTTGGGAATCCCTGGTGTAGGGATAATACAATTATTATATCATACATGCCTAGTTACATCCCTATACTATATAACCTTTTTCATTTCAATTAAAATGATCAGGCATCACTTCATTACTCAACAGTATAATTAGGTAAATTAGCTAGCTAAAAGCTTTTGTGAGTTATGCTACTGCCCACTATGTTGCAATCAAATTTCTATAGCTTCAATATTCACCTTGACAGTTTTACATATGAAAAGTGCAAAAATCTCACTTTTGACATTGCCAGCTATACTTGTTATACTGCAATATAGAGATATTAAACGCATGGCACAAATTCCCTGTTCCCCTTCTTGAAGCTGAGGGAAAGAAGTACCACATGTCACTGGACCACAGAAACCAGGTTGTTAATATTAAAGTGGACTTCCTGTGTGTCACCCTACAGCATCACAAAGTTCACTGCAACTTGTATTGTGTACAGGTCAATCTGCAAGACCTGGTTGTATTCAGTATAAAGACACTCTATGAGGCACATAATAATATGATTTTTAAAGGGATGTGTCTACATATTTGTATGGTCATGTGACCTACTAATTATCAAGCGCGACTTTCATGGCCATGGCCTCTACTACAAGCACTTATAATATGTTAACATCTCAAGAGATTTGCTGGTGGTGTACTCCTAACCTGTAACTACCAACCCTTCTGAGAGTGTGTTTCCCTGTAACATGTCCACTAGATTTGAAAGGGCTCTCAATAGGATGACACGTTTTGGAGTATGACTAAGGTTACTATGTAGGTTTGGCCTTGGATGCCTTTTGAGATATTTCTGTTTTTAGGGACTTGACAAGAATACTGATAGGGAGGCAGGATCAGACATTACGGGTCCAACCAAGTCAGTTTCCAATCATATCCAAGATTTATTCAGACACAAAGGAGAGAGTTGGAAGACTACACTAGGGCAGTGGTAGCTCAGTGGTTAAGATGTTGGACTGCTGATTGGAAAGTCAGGAGTTCAAATCCCAGTTCTGCCACTGCTGGGCCCTTGAGCAAGGCCCTTAACCCTCAACTGCTCAGTTGTATAAATGAGATAAATGTAAGTTGCTCTGAACAATAGCATCTGCCAAATGCCATAAATGTAAAGGCAAATGTGACACACAGTGAGAAACAAAGTTCTAAGTTTTCAAGAAATGTGTCCTAAAGAATACCCTTGGCTTTATTATAGTCCATTTTAAATAGGGTTTGGGGTTTCAATGTTGTGAAAGCATGTAATAATGAACAATTACTATGTATAGAAAAGGCTGACCCAGCATTTATTTCAGCCGATTTTAGAAACCGGAGAAAAGAACTTGTCACACATGCTGTTCATTGTCACTCAGTAACAGTTACCATTAACATCCAACCTGTAGATCTGCAGCTGTCTAAGGTGGCAATGGTGTGTTATTAGGACTCATAATAGACATGATATTGGACATGATATTGTTCTTATTAAAACAACCATTTCTGTTCTGTTTTCTTGCTGAGAATTTCCAACTCTCTTCTTCGCCCATGCCTACTGGTGTAGGTGGAGCTCTCCTATTCCATGGCTAGGACCAGCCCACATACACAGGGGAAGTGGAACACATAGTGCACTGTGTATGGAAAAGGCAAAGGGAACTCAAAGGCCAAAACTGGGCATAGAAACAAAATTGTTGCATGGTTATGATTATGAGCAATAATATTACATACAACGCACATCGTTACACACCAATGCAAAACTGTCTAAAAGCAAATATCACTACAGTTTTATTTACCATTTTCCATCTGTTATCATTTTTATTTGTCTCAAACTAAATTTCAGACAAGAGCTAAGATTTAAAGAGAAATAAACAATAAGATTTGCAAGAAGCAATAAGAATAACATTTGAAATTATATAACAATAAAGGAAAAAAAGTTTTTTAAAAAAAATAATGTTCATTAAAAGCAGAAATTCATTAAATAAAAGGACGTAGGTAGATTTGTAAGAGGAGACATTAAGATAAAACAGAAGTATTGAACTGTACAGCACTTTGTGAACTCACATTACAGCACTTAAAAATTATGTAACTCTTTTAAATATATTTACTAATAACCAGATGAAAAGCTGCAACTTCGTTCCCCAAAGCAATAAAATTAATATCAATTACTTAAATAAAGTACATAAAACAGCTGATTTAAACATCTGATTTATTTTTGTCATTTTACTAAACAATGAGATTTTTTCACACCTTCTATTCACGTTTAAGAGGTTTAACTTGTGCATAAAGGACGTCAGCTCCATCTGACTGTTTGAGATGCACGGCAGCGTAGTCGGTAGTGAGAGAGGAAATGCCTTTGATTTCGCTTCCATCTCTGTTTGGAAACACAACAGTGGAGTAATGAAGCGACTCTGATGAAACCTGTTTGTTCGCATACACAGACTCTCCGTCTTCTTCCTGTCGAACAGCCTGTGGAAATCAACAGGCAATAAAATTCAGTATTTAAAAATTTTATATAAAGATATCATCCAAATATGTTCTCCAACTCTCATATCTGTGCCTGAAATGTCACACTGACCCTGTCATTTAAAACGAGTCCTGCTGTGTCTCTTTGTCCACACTGGGAAGGACTCACTCTCCTGAAGAAAAGAAATCTCAATTCATAATATTACATTAAATCCCAATAGTGCTTAAAATTTAAGTTAAATTTACTATTTTTTTTTTATTTATATACCTACAGTATCTGGAGTAAAAGTAAACATTTTTACAGTAAACACACCTTACACACAGGAATATACCACACATCATCATCATTACTGAAGCTCCAGCAGCTGCACCAATCAGCACAGAGGAAATATCCACACCTGAACCTAAAATAATAAAACACAGAGAGTTTGGAGTGAATGAGAATAAATACATTATTCATTAATAAATATTACTGAATTGTTCAACATTAGTTTAATGATTTTACTCATATTCCACATTTATAGGATATTATATAATAGGGAAATCTTGTGTAATAAATACCTGCATCACTGATTATGTAATTAACTCAAAGCACCACTGATCCACCTCTGTATTTCACAGACTGTTTGGGGCTTTTTCTTGTAAACTGTTCCATTGTTTACACTTTTATACTTTTGTATAGTTGTTTTTGTAATTAACATTTTACTATTCTTCAGCTGCTATATTGCCTTTTATAGTGTTTATTGTCTCTTGTTCTGCTGCTGTAACACTGGAATTTCCCAGCTGGGATTAATTAAGTCTTACCTTGTTTAATACATTTAGGGTTTAATTTTATTCATCATTATTTTTTATATTATAGAATAATTAATATTAAATGGTTGTATTGCTATGAAATCTAAAGAGATCAATGGGAGTCAATGGAAAACAGAACACTCTTAATTAATGACCAAGATGTGAAGGTGTAAATTAGTGATGTTTTGGTGTTTCTAACCTTTAGCAGAGTGATGAGCTACTTTCTTAAAGTAGAAGAGCTGGGTGTCAATGCCCAGGTTATTGGAGGCAACACACTGCAGAGTGAGCATGTCCGTAAATGATTGATGGATGGAGATGGGGCTTCTTGAGGTTGTATTGTTCACAGACTCTTCTCTGGTGGTTGAAGAATTTTGACCAGAGAGACGCCACTCCAGTTTAGGAGATGGATTTCCATGAGCCTCACAGGAACACACGATCAAATCCTGAGTGCTGTTACAGCTGGAGGAGACCCGAGGAGCATCTGAGAGAGAGAGAGAGAGAGAGAGAGACAGAGAGAGAGAGAGAGAGATAAACTGACTAGTTGCTTTTTGTTTTCTTCCTCCTTCACATCTAGAAGGCCAATCAAGCACTTTAGAGCCTTCAGTACCAACAATATCAACTAACATCAACTGCTTTCAACATCACCCTGGAATTTATTGTCCTGGACCACGGATCAACCTTCCACCATGGAATCTCCCAGGGACACAGATATCAGTAAGCCTGAGGAATATGAGTGTCATTTCTCTTGCAATGCCTTTTATATGAAACCATTAATCCTTCAGGTTTTTCCAATGACTCTACTACAAGTTGAGGCAAAGAGAATGGGCAACAGCTAACTGAGTACAGCAGCAAGAGAGGGCACAATATTATGAGCACTTTACCAACCATATAGATTAGATAGAATATAAAAAGTTAATCCTTGATATCACGGTGATCCTGGAGGAATGGCCGCATTGGCTGTAGGGGGCTCAACAACCATTCTCTGTGCCCATGGATCACATCAGCAGGGCACTAGGAATAACTGACTATGCCATATGGCTTGATCAATGTCCTACTGGTATTGCAGTCGTTTGTCAATGACAGATATGGTCAATGTTAGTTTATATAGATAACATTCTTCTGTTTTCTAGCCTGTAGGAGTATGTCAGTCACGTAAGTACCACATTGGTGAAGATACTGAAACACATGTTCTATGTGAAGGCAAGTATCACAATCATACAAACGAAAAACAACAACCTCACCAAGCCACATGGGACAAGTTTTTTTTTTTTTTTTTTTACCCTATTACATATTGCCTTGGTTTAAATAACACCAAAGCAGATGCTCAGACATATTAATCCTGAATCTAAAATCCTAAGAATATTCTGCCATCTACCTTCTTGGCCGCCCTCATCTTCAGGGAAAATGAGCAGGAGGCCATGACAGGTGCACAGTAAAGGTTTTATGATCCAGACACAATACTATTTGTGATCCTGGACTTTTTAAGTGAAAGACCTCAGTCAGTCCGTGTCGGCCGCAACACCTCCAGCACTACCACACTGAGCACAGGTGCCCCACAGGGCTGTGTACTCAGCCCGCTGCTCTTCACGCTGCTGACTCATGACTGCACTGCCAAGTTCAGCTCCAACCACATCATCAAGTTTGCTGATGACACAACTGTGGTAGGCCTCATCAGAAACAACGATGAAACTCACTACAGAGAGGAAGTGGCACAGCTGGCTGAATGATGTGGTGTCAACAACCTGTTCCTCAATGTGAGTAAGACAAAGGAGGTTGCGATGGACTTCAGGAGAAACTCTGTTGACCACCCCCCACTGACCATCGACGGCTCAGCCGTGGAGAGAGTCAGCAGCACTAAATTCCTGGGAGTGCACATTACAGAGGATCTCACCTGGACCACCAACATCAAGTCACTCAACAAGAAGGCCCAATAGCGCCTCCACTTTCTCCGCCGGCTGAAAAGAGCAAGTCTCCCTCCACCCATCCTCACCACTTTCTACATTGAGAGTGTGCTGACCAGCTGCATCACTGGATGGTATAGAAGTTGCAGTGCTGCTGACCGCAAGACCCTACAGCGGACAGTGAACACAGCTGCAAAGATCATCGGTGCCCCTCTCCCCTCCATCCTGGACATTTTCCTTGCACGATGCTCCAGCAAGGCTACAGTGAATCATGAAGGACCCTTCCCATCCCTCCCACAATCTCTTCCAGCTCCTGCCATCAGGTAGAAGGTACCGGAGTATCAAAGCTCGCTCTGTCAGATTGCTCAACAGCTTTTTCCCCCAGGCTGTGAGAGCCCTCAACTCCAATCTCCCTGTCCCCCTCTGAAACCTCATCCATAACCATGAACACCTCAAACCCATGAAACCCATGGAAAACCCATGAAAAAACCCAGGGAAAAAACAAAAAAACAAACTCACAATCTGTTTAAGTGCAATTCTGAGTGTGCTACACACAGGTGAGTGGGCTATACAAACCACCTGTAGTAACACACTCTTTTCCCTGAATGTACACTGAACACTTTTTATAGACACTCTCTCACACAAAGACTCAGTCTGATAATATATGTTTACTTGTGCATTGCACTACAAATCATCTTGCACTATGCGCTGCTTCCCCTAAAATATCTCTTTTGCACAATTTCATGTACAAAATACCTCTTTTGCACAATTCCATTTACAGTATCTATGTAAAGTTTTGTATAGTTTTTGTAAAGTTTTGTAAAGTATGTATAGTCACCTAAATTGTTTCTTATACTTCTATGTTTATATTTATGTTTAACTTGTATGTAGCACCGTGGTCCTGCGAGACACGACATTTCGTTGAACTATATGTCCACACATGTAGCAGAATGACAATAAAGCTCAACTTGAACTATTTTGTTTCACATGGCGTTTTACTGCCCCAACTATTTACATTAGTGTTTAACCACACAGACACATAGCATCAATTCTGTGGACATGCAATAGCAATACTCCAAAGAAAACACAGCATACAAGCAGCAGGGGTCTTGTGTATGCATATGCATAGTTAAAACCAAATATAATCCAGATTTTACAGGCGCTAAATAACTCCATTCAACACAATATTGATGACCTCTCAGAATCAGATGGTACCAGCATGTGCACCTGTGGAGGTCAATCTTTTTTATATTGTCTTATGCCTCTTCCAGGTGTTCCCTCTGCATACCAAACAGCTGAGTCTGTTTCAAGGATGTGTATGGAGCATCTGGGAGTAAAGTTTAATAACTGTAAAGTAAATAACTGATAAAAAAACGAAAAGTAAAAAACTAAAGTAATAACTGATATTAACTAAGTATTAACTAATAATCTGTGTTTTCTCTCTCTCTCTCTCTCTCTCTCTCTCTCTCTGTTGACATCTACATATGCTACTCCTGAAATAACAGTGATCCTGACCCCTTCTGCCCTCTGGACCTGCCTCATAGCTTCAGTTCAATACAATAGTCTTTAAGTTAAAACTATAATGAATTCAGAAATGTTCTTCATAAGCTCATAAGTTCCTGGCTATACAATTGCACTTTTTGACTATATAACACACAGTTATAGAAGGGAATGATTTATAATGGCACTATCCAGTGTCACCCAGATGAGGATGGCTTGCTCATTAGGAATAAATTTATAAATGTAGCGTTTATATCTGGAATTTATATATTTCTGTAAAGATGTTTTGTGACAATGTCCATTGTTGAAAGTGCTATACAAATAACATTGAATTGAAATTGAATTAATTATGGCACCTGTGCAGCTATAGCAGGGACCAGCAAGAGGACTGGTCCCTGCTATAGTGACTCCCTTTGGCCAAATATGATCAGAACTCCCTAGTCCAGTCATCCACCAGACTAACACTCTTCAAATGTGCCTTCGATTGTCAACCTTCTATGTTATGTACACCATCAAAAGGACTTCACCAGTCTTTGTTCACTCTCTCTGGGTCCAACGGGCAACCGGGATGGACTATAACAGAGAGAAGCTCTCTCTCTCTCTCTCTCGTAGGCTGAGCACCATGCGCAATCTAGCTGCAAAGGGGAGCCCTACTCTTCTCTCATCTTAGAACGTAATGAGAGAAATGCTCATCTCTCCCAAATCAACCAGTGCTGCCCAGTAGCATTGTACATGTTTTTGTCTTTCTTTGCCATTGATCAGCACTGAACAAACTGCACTGCACGAGGACAACTCTTTCAAAGACCACATCAGTGCTCATTCTGATAGAACAGAACCACATCAGAGTTTGATTGGAAGTGTACCAAGACTACATTACTGAGATGGATGCACAAGGTGTATGTGTACAGGGCCAGGACTCACACTGAACATCCAGGTACACAGATGAGTTGTGATCTCCGAGCTGGTTTTGAGCTCTACAGTAGTATAAACCACTCTGTGTAGAATCAGTCGTGTTGATGGTGAGATGGTTTCCGGTTCCTATCTGCTCTCCGTTCTCTCTGTACCAGGTGTAGATCAGCACTGCTGGGTTTGCATCACTGCTGCAACTCAGAGACACTGAACTGCCCAAAAGCACTGAAGCAGATGGAGACACTGATACTGACGTGCTTCTAGGAGCATCTAAAGGAAGAAGAACAGGAGGCTGTGAAATACAGGTGTCATGGTAGAGCAACTCAATTATACTCTGACTTTTGGGTCCATTTCTGACCCAGTCCCAAAATATTTTTCAATGGCTTTTCAAGTTTGTTAAACTTTTTTATTTTTTTTAAATCAGAAATTTCAAAACTGAAGCCCTACACTTTGCTCCTAAAGGGGTATTTCTGAATCTAGTTGCATATTGTAAATGTTGTAGAAATGCTCTAGTATATCTCCGGTGCTGGCCTCTCTGCACTGGCTGCCTGTGGACTTTAGAGTGGAATATAAGATCTTGCTAATGGTTTTTAAAGGGTTACTTGGTCTTGCCCCTGAGTATATCTCTAGCCTGTTACAATGGCACTGTACTGTTAGACCGCTAAGATCGTCTCAGAGTCTCATTCTGAATGTTCCGAAATCAAGATTACAGACTAAAGGTGATCGTGCCTTCTCTGTCGCAGCTCCATGTCTCTGGAATAGCCTCCCACCTCATATTAGATCCTGCAACTCGTTGGCATGTTTTAAATCATTGGTGAAAATGGATCTCTACTCTATTGCTTACAACTGTCCTTAGGGGAGGAGTCTGAGTAGTGTACTGTATTGGGTGTGCTCTTAATTTGTGCTTGTTTTTTGTGGTAATGTTGAGAATGTAAAGCACTTTGGTCAACATGTGTTGTTTTTAAACGTGTTATAGAAATGAATGTTGATTTGATTTGATATTGTAAATGTTGTTTTTGTTTTATGGCTACAGTGTTGGTAATGCATCATATAATCAGTTGTTTAAAGGGCTAAAGCTTAAAATAATGACCGATGCAAAACTCAAATCCTACATCACTGTCACTAAAGGCTACAGGACATGGCACAGGAAAAACTACTTGATTTTCTTGGAATTTTACAACCATGATCCAATGCTTATATGAGGCATTTTACTTAGCACTAACAATACTCCAGCAATACTCACACTGAACATCCAGGTACACAGATGAGTTCTGATCTCCGAGCTGGTTTTGAGCTCTACAGTAGTATAAACCACTCTGTGTAGAATCAGTCTTGCTGATGGTGAGATGTTTTCCGGTTCCTATCTGCCCTCCGTTCTCTCTGTACCAGGTGTAGATCAGCACTGCTGGGTTTGCATCACTGCTGCAATTCAGAGACACTGAACTGCCCAAAAGCACTGGAGCAGATGGAGACGCTGATACTGACGTGCTTCTAGGAGCATCTAAAGGAGGAAGAACAGGATTTAGGAGACTCCATGAATCATTAAAAGTGTAGTGAATGTGAATTAATCAGCACTTACACAGAACATGTAGTGTAAAAGAGCTCTGTGCTGATTTGGTCTTGTTCTGGAGCTGGTAGGTGGCAGTGCAGGTGAAATCGACTCTATGATGCAGGTGAGTAGCCCTGAAGTTCAGCTGAGAGGAGCTGAAGCTGGTGTTGTGGTTCTGCTCCTGTCTTCTCTCCTCAGGCAGGAAGTTCCATGTAAAAGTGGGAGGCTTTAAGAGACATGGAGGAGCTGGAGCAGAGCAAATGAGACTCACTGAAGTTCCCTCCACCACCTCATTTTGGTCCTCCACCTTCCCCTGATCCTCCTTATACAGTGTTATTGAGGGGCTGATTGGAGAGTCTGAGATAAACACACAGTATCACATTAGAGATGAGTTTTAAATGTGTTCCAGTGCATCATTAGTGTAATTACAGTTACACTGTACACACACACTGCTGCAGCTCTCACCTCGCACTCTTATATCTACTGATGAAGATTTATACGTCTCTTTCAGTTTTCCTGAAGTTTCTATTCTAAAGTAATATCTTCCACTGTCACTCTCTCTGATGTTGTAGAAGATGGTGGTGCAGTTCTTCATGTGGAGGTCTCCTATAATTTCCCCTTCAATCTTGTTCTCTTTAGTTACTTTAGAGTTAAAGACTTGGTTTTTCTTATGGTCATCGCCGTCTTTAAACCAGATTCCTGTACGATCTCTCTGGAGGTCTGCATCATATTCTTCTTTAATCTCAAAACTGCAGGGTATGAGAACACAGAGTCCTCTCAGAGCTTCTACACTCTGTGGTAGACTGATGGAGAATTCTCTACACAAAACACCTGCAGACACACACACACAAAATCATTACTGTAAAGTAACACACACACACAAAATCATTACTACAGTAACACACACACACACAAAATCATTACTGCAGTAACACACACACAAAATCATTACTGCAGTAACACACACAACACACAGCATGTATCTAAAGTGTGTAGTAATATTTACTCCAAACTGCAGTTGTGTTACAGAATCACACCAAACTGATTCAGTTACTGCCTGAGTTTAACACACTTACGTTATCAGGTCACACATTAAATATAAATTCTACACAAACCTTGAAACAGAAAACAAACGATGATGATGAGTTTCTCTGCTGATTTCATTTCTATGTTCAGGAAAGATCACCTGGAGAAGAGACTAACACACACACACACACACACACACACACACACACACACACGCACCCTTAGAAACTCCTTGAATCTAAGGGTGTGAGAATCGAGTCTCACATGTACATGTGTATATTTTTTTGACAAGAAAAGAAATAAACACAAACTCTGCAGCAAACAACAGCTCTTAAATATGCTGTGCATGCAAGACAGCCCAAGGATATTTTATTACTAGAAACATTTTGCAAGGAAGAAAATTCCTAAAACAAGAACAGAAAGACTCCTAGCTGCCTATAAAGAGCGTTTCAAAGCTGTGATCTCTGATGAAGGGGTGTTACTAAGTAAGGTGATTCAGTAGGGTGTCCAAACTTTTGCAGATGCCTCAATTAATATTTTTTTCTATGTTTTAAGTTTGTTAAATATAAGTGACTGTGCATTAACATTTGCAAAAAAAAGTTTTTTTAAGTAGTTTGCTGCAGCATTTGTGTTTGCCTTGTTTCACTTCGAAAATTAAAAAGATATGTAATTTGCATACAATAGTAAGTTTATGCAAGTTCTGATCTTTTACAGTTCTGTGGCAGCAGGGGCGTGTTTGAGCATCAGCTGTGGATGGAGAGGAAGCGGGTTGAACCGGCAGATAACGCGTGAAGATTCTCACCTGTGTTTTATTACCACAAGTGTACTTATTTGTGTCTCTTTGTGCTTTCAGTGAGTCCTGTAACCCGCACGAGAGAGAGAGACCGAGTGTGCTACCACTTAGAGCTTGCGAGACACACACAGTGTGAACATGAACTTGACGGAGCGAAAGCTGCAAGAGAGCACAACACTCAAATTAAAGAAGAGATGACCCAGTTGTCCTAAAAAGCCGTAGAAAACATCTCTTCCATGCAGCTCATCATAATCCCATGGCTGGACATTTGGGCGAGGATAAAAAACTCAACCGTCTAATGGCTTGTTTCTATTGGCCGGGCATTTGCAACGATGTTTGCAGACGGTGTGCGGCAGTGTCAGCTGAAGAATCTGCCGGCCACCCCAAAAGCGCCATTGCTCCCATTACCGCTAATCAAGGTGGCTGATTACCGAAAGAGACGCTTCATAAACTGTATGAATTATTGGGGAATAAATTGATTCACACCAGTGAATGGTTTAATCAAATGCTTAAAAATATGATTCAAAAGTTCATTTACTATGATGCACAGAATTGGGAAAAGTGTCTCTAACCTCTGTTATTTGCAGTACGAGAGGTCCCACAAGACTCCATGGGGTTTTCCTCATTCGAATTATTGTATGGGCTCAAGCCTCTTAGTTGTCATTATGGACAATTTGGAAGAGGGACCTTCTAACAGCTAAACCAAAATTCAGTATGTTCTTGACCTCCACACCTTAGGTCACCTAACACAGGAGAATTTGCGTCAGGCCCAAGAATGACACTCCTGACTGACAGGGGTACTCAGCTACAGGAATTTGCACCAGGAGATGAAGAACTCATTTTACTACCTACGTCAATTTCGGAGTTACTTTTTTGAGTTACTTGAGGTCACACAGCGAGTTGACGCTGTGGAGAAGTTGACTATGAGGTCAGGCAAAAGGATAGAGGCGAAAGGATAGAGGCGATGCACCTCAAATATACCACCTCCACCTCCTGAAACCCTGAAGAGAGGTAGTTCCTGTGGCTCTGGTGATGGTGGTCCCCGAGAGGGAGGAGCTGAGACTGGAGCTAAGTTTAAAAAGTGCGGCCCAATTCACTCCAGTCCCCTGTGGAGACCACGTCTCACCTTCCCAGATAGCACAGGTTGCCAGATTGCAAGAGGAATTTTCCAATGTGTTTTCGCCTTTACCTGGCAGCGATTGTGGCCTGCCTGAGACTCAGCTGCAGGCCAGACGGCTTCTCAGCCTGATACGGATGGAGGCGATATGTGGCGGTGGGGGTGTGCTCGAGCGCTGGCTGTGGACAGAGAAGAGGCGGACAGAACCAGCAGTTAACACGTGATGATACTCACCAGTGTGAGTCTACTTATTTGTGTCTCTTTGTTCTTTCAGTTGGTCCCATAACCCACAATCGAGAGAGAGACAGAGTGTGAGACTGCTTGGGAGAACTTGTGAGACACACACACACACACGCCAAGAAGTGTGAACTTGAACCTGACAGAGCGAAAGTGAGTTTTGTGTTGTTTTCTGTTGAGTTTAAAAGTGAATAAACGTGAGCCCGGAGCACAGTTAAGATTCTGCCTGACTCCCGAATCTTCCTACACAACCTCACACATCAGGGTTCTACAATAGCATTGGAGAATGATCATTTAAGAATGATTTTATAAAATACTCACTTATATACAAGTTAGTGTGAATAAATCAGTAAACAGATTTGTCTGTTTACTGATTTATTTATTAATTTATTTAATTTTGATATGAGCTTTTGTATGTTTTAATGTAATGGTTTCAGCATACTTTCCAAAAAACTCGATAAAAAAATCTAAATCTGACCTCGTTCAAGTTCAAGACCACGGTCTGTCTGTCCGTCCGTCCGTGTGTGTGTGTGTGTGTGTGTGTGTGTGTGTGTGTGTGCGTGTGTGTGTTTGTGTGTGTTGCAAGCTCTGTCATGTATGACACCCTCTGTCACAGCAGTCACGGTTCAACTCGCTTCCTCTCCCTCTGCAGTCGACACTTCCAGACACAGCCGCCGCTGCCACATACTGTTAATACTGTTACAATCTGTTCATTTATCTACTTACTTCTGCAATAACGTACCATTCAAGCCAATAAGGCTCTGTTTAACTGAATTGAATTTAATTAAGAGAGAGAGCGAGATAGAGAGAGAGACAGAGAGAGAGAGAGAGAAATAACATTTAGAGCAGGATAGAGAAGTACAAGAGGATGCATTTGGGTTCACTGTTCTGAGTGCACGACTGTGACCTGTTTATATTTCATCAGTTTTCAAACAATAATAAAGTTTTTGTCAAATGATATTTCTCAGATAGTAGAGTGTGTTTTGATTGGCTGACAGCAGATGAGAGTAAGAGTTCAAATTAATTACCACTGTGTGTGTGTGTGTGTGTGTGTGTGTGAGAGAGAGAGAGAAAGAAAAAACATTAATGTGTTACTGAATAAATAAAATATACAGTGTCCCAACAGAGTATTTTTCACGCAGATACACAGTCAATCTGTCTCACTGTTAAATAACAGATTCACTTGTTAATCCACTAAAAAATGTTTCATTTGATCACTATTTATATAAAAACACACAACATATAATACACAACATATAATACACAACATGTAATACACGTAGTACACAACATATAATACACAACACACAACATTATCGATAAGGAAATCCGTTTATGAAAACAAACAGGGAGCAGCTCTTACCTGAGTGTGTTCGAGTCTCCAGTTCTCAAACTGAAGTGTCCTCAGTTTTAAACAACATGCTGATAAGGACCTTTCTGTCTCACACACACACACACACACACACCACAACTTCCTCTATCTTAACAGGAAATGTGCAGTTCTAGTTCAGGGGTTTTCACACTTTTTAGGCAAATGATCTCAAATGGACTTTATGAATTTCCTCAAGCCTTGACAACCAAACATGTTTTTTTTATTTTAGATTTATAATTTAGAACTAGTGTAACACCTGAACATTTTATTATGTCAGTAACACGTGTGACATAAGTGACTAATAACCAAAGCAATATTATTTGTACTGAAGTACCAGTCCAGTGGGAATGTGAGCTTTCATGACCCTGTACCAAACATCAGGAGGAGTGCAACTCTTTCCGCTGTCACATCCAGTTTCAAATGATGCATAAGGAATAAAAGCATGTTGTTATAGGAAATTAATCCATGCCGGGTGGTGTGATACGGTGTGATGCAAAGCAGAGGAGCCTGGTTTATACTTTACACATGGCTTTGTGTGTATATGCAGAAGCACCATCATCTTGCATAATTTATGTACATCTGGAGGATTAAAAAAACAATACTCAATATAGGTACATCAGAGCCAAAGTACCCCTGTC
Source organism: Pangasianodon hypophthalmus (assembly GCF_027358585.1). NCBI lineage: Eukaryota > Metazoa > Chordata > Actinopteri > Siluriformes > Pangasiidae > Pangasianodon > Pangasianodon hypophthalmus. The sequence goes on from NC_069727.1 coordinate 546,092, forward strand.
CATCTGGTTTCCACTGTCATCGTGATTGTTGTGATGAGCTGTGCCTCAAATCGAAAACTCTGGCCTTACCATCAAAAGTATTTAATAATCTAGAAAATCCAGAAGACAAAACAGACCTTTCTGTTGGTTTGAAGGTCACATGAGAAATTTTTTAAATTCTAATACTAACAGTAATAGGAAAACTGGTGACTGTTGTTACTCAATAACAGTGTAGAATAAGCATGCGATTTGAAACACAACTCTAGTTTGTTTGGCGGTGATACAGTAGATGTAGATTAGACAGAATAGTGAAAAGACTAAAACAGCACATACACTGTTCATTTAAATGAAGTTCGTTCAAATGTGTCTCCCAGTAACATTTTAAAATATTAGCACACAAAATACATCATCATAGTGTGTAGAGTGATTCATTATATTCATTTGTAAAATAAAACAAAACAAAAGATTATGAAGTTTTCAACTGACTCCACATGGGGTCATGACCCCTTGTTTGGGAATCCCTGGTGTAGGGATAATACAATTATTATATCATACATGCCTAGTTACATCCCTATACTATATAACCTTTTTCATTTCAATTAAAATGATCAGGCATCACTTCATTATTCAACAGTATAATTAGGTAAATTAGCTAGCTAATAGCTTTTGTGAGTAATGCTCCTGCCCACTACGTTGCAATCAACATTTCTATAGCTTCAATATTCACCTTGACAGTTTTACATATGAAAAGTACAAAAATCTCACTTTTGACATTGCCAGCTATACTTGTTATACTGCAATATAGAGATATTAAACACATGGCACAAATTCCCTGTTCCCCTTCTTGAAGCTGAGGGAAAGAAGTACCACATGTCACTGGACCACAGAAACCAGGTTGTTAATATTAAAGTGGACTTCCTGTGTGTCACCCTACAGCATCACAAAGTTCACTGCAACTTGTATTGTGTACAGGTCAATCTGCAAGACCTGGATGTATTCAGTATAAAGACACTCTATGAGGCACTCAGTGTTTTCTACCATCTCCCACCAAAAAATAACAAAATGAAACCTATTCTGAATTTACAGAAAAATAAAATATAGATGACTGTTAAAAGGATGTGTCACAGAAATGGTGCTTCTGGGGGGTTTAGGTAAGTTATTGAGTTCCTAGTACAGGTAGAGCCTGAGTATTTGTATGGTAATGATCAGGTGCAACTTGCACGGCCATGGCCTCTACTGCAAGCACTTATAATAAGATGTTTTGCTAGTGGTGTACTCCTAACCTGTAACTACCAACCCTTCTGAGAGTGTATTTCCCTGTAACATGTCCACTAGATTTGAAAGGGCTCTCAATACCTACAGCTCTCAATACCTCTCGAGACCTCCAGCGTCGACACAGAGAGGAGGCACACACACACTCGGACCACCCAATTCCCTACCCCTCCCTCCTACTGTCTCATCAGCTATGGTACACAAAGCACTGAGGAAGATTAACCCCCGCAAGGCAGCAGGGCCAGACAACATTCCTGGGCGGGCCCTCAGAGCTTGTGCTACAGAACTGGCTGATGTACTCACTTCCATCTTTAACCTCTCCCTCAGTCAAAACACTGTCCCAACCTGCTTCAAAACCACAACCATCATCCCCCTTCCCAAGAAGAACCCCCCAAACTGTCTGAACGACTACAGGCCAGTAGCACTCACTCCAATCATCATGAAGTGTTTTGAGAGAGGGGTGCTGACCCACATTCAGAGCAGCATGCCAGACACTTTGGATCCCCTGTAGTATGCATACCGGACCAACAGGTCCACATCAGACGCCATTGCTGCTGCCCTCCATATTTCCTTCTCTCACCTGGAAGATAAGGACACCTACATCAGGATGCTCTTTATCGACTACAGTTCCGCCTTCAACACGGTCATCCCCCATAAACTCACCCACAACCTGTTTGCACTTGGACTACACCCCACACTCTGCGACTGGCTCCTGGATTTCCTGACTGGCAGACCGCAGTGTGTCAGGATTGGAAATAGGACTTCAGACACCATCATAACAAACATTGGCACCCCACAGGGGTGTGTTCTCAGTCCCATCCTCTACACATTGTTCACACATGACTGTGTCGCCTCCCACAAGGACAATATCATCGTGAAGTTCGCTGACGACACCGCAGTGATAGGACGGATCACTGGCGGAGATGAAGCGGCCTACAGGAGGGAGGTGGCCAGTCTTGTGACATGGTGTGAGGACAACAACCTCACCCTCAACACAGACAAGACAAAGGAGATGATAGTGGACATGAAGAAAGAGAGGAGAACTCATCAGCCACTGTTTATCCGAGAGCTTGAAGTGGAGAGGGTGAGCAGCTTTAAATATTTGGGGGTCCACATCAGTGAGGACCTCACCTGGACACTCAACACCACCCAGCTGGTTAAGAAAGCACAACAGCGGCTGTACTTCCTGAGGAGGCTGAGGAAGTTTGGCATGTCGCCTAAGATCCTCTACATCTTCTACATCTGTGTTGTTGAGAGCGTCTTGACCAGCTGCATCACTGTGTGGTATGGCAGCACTACAGTGAGGGATCGCAAACGTCTGCAGAGAGTGGTGAGGACTGCTGAGAAGATCATCAGGACTCCACTGCCCTCTCTGCAGACTATTTACCACCACAGAGTCCACAGGAGAGCTGCCTCCATCCTTAAGGACCCAAACCACCCACAATACGGACTGTTTGCACTCCTACCCTCAGGACGGAGGTACAGGAGTGTGAAATGCAGAACCTCCAGACTAAGGAACTCCTTCTTCCCCTCAGCCATTAGACTTTTAAATGGGTAGCCAGTGGACACAGACTAGTCTCACACATCTCATAGATTAGGTGGACTGAACTGCTACAGCCCAATTTGCACATTTGTAAATGTTATTGCTGCTATTCTTATCAAGAAGCTTCACTTCGATTTGCAGATTGTCAATGTGACAGCTGCTATTGTTATTGTGTAGTTGCACTCAATTTGCTACAGGCTACTGTACTATTGTTTTTGTATTTATTATTGTTATTGTTTTGTACATAAATCAATATTGCACATAGAGATATACTTCATATTACTGCTACATGTGAACACATTACTGTTACTACACGTACTGTAATACTGTTTTGCACAAGTCAACATTGCACACTCACACATACAGATGTACATAGTCTATATTTCTATATACATAATCTATATTCTACACTTTATTATGTTTGTTTGTATGTATATGTCTGTTTTTTTTTTTAATTTTTTAAATAGTTTGCATTATCGTGGCATTCAATGTGGACAGCAAAGAAAGAATTTCATTGTACAGGGAAACTTGGTTTCCTCACTGTGCACATGACAATAAATGCTTTGAATCTTGAATAGGATGACAGGTTTTGGAGTATGACTAAGGTTTCTATATAGGTTTGTCCTTGGATGCCTTTTGGGATATTTCTGTTTTTAGGGACAATCTGGATAAAAAGAACTTGAAAAATGTCCCACATGCTGTTCATTGTCGCTCAGTAACAGCTACCATTAACATCCAACCTGTAAATCTGCAGCTGTCTAAGGTGGCAATGGTGTGTTATTAGGACTCATAATAGACATGATATTGGACATGATATTGTTCTTATTAAAACAACCATTTCTGTTCTGTTTTCTTGCTGAGAATTTCCAACTCTCTCCTTCGCCCATGCCTACTGGTGTAGGTGGAGCTCTCCTATTCCATGGCTAGGACCAGCCCACATTGGGCCTATTGTCCTGTTCATCCACAAAGCCACCAGCATTATGGATGACCCCACACACAAACTCTTCATCCTTATGCAGTCTGGCAAAAGGTACCAAAGCATTTGGGCCCTCACGGCCAGACTGTGTACAGTTTCTTACCCAGAGACTGGTCTGACACCAGCCCACACATACATCCGCTCAACTGAACTCCATTCCACTACCTCTTGCACATTTCTTTCTTAAATTGCTGGTAAAACACCGTAAACCAAATACCGTACTGACCACCTGCTAATTAGTATGTCACATTTATGCACTGTCCTTTACTGTGCCTATTGTCAGGTTTAGTAATCGTTTTACTGTCTTGTGCTGTTGCACACGTTTGCATACGTTTGACTACGTGTAGTCTCATGTAGCTCTGTGTTGTTTGTGTAGCACCATGGTCCTGGAGGGATGTTATATCATTTCACTGTGTACTGTACCAGCTGTATATGGTTTAAATGACAAAAAAAAAGACTTGAACTTGAACTACGCAGGGGAGGTGGATCCAGAACACATAGTGGACTGTGTATGCAAAGGAAAATCTAAGGCCAAAACTGGGCATAGAAACAAAATTGTTGTATGGTTATGATTATGAGCAATAATATTACATAAAACGCACATCATTACACACCAATGCAAAAATGTTTGAAAGCAAATATCACTTGATTTTTATTTATCATTTTCCATCTGTCATCATTTTTATTTGTCTTAAACTAAATTTTAGACAGAGCTAAGATTTAAATAGAAATAAGCAATAAGATCAAAGTATTAATAAACATTTGAAATGATCCAAAACACAATAAAGGAAAAAAGAAAAAAATAATAATTTTCACCAAAATCAAAAATTCATGAAATAAAAGGAAGTAGGTAGATTTGTAAGTGGAGAAATTAAGATAAAACAGAATTTATAAACTGCATAACTCACATTATAGCACAAAACACATTATATAATTGTGTCTGGCTTTTCATTGGCTGCTCTGCTTGGAACCACAACAGTGGAGTAATGAAGCGACTCTGATGAAACCTGTTTGTTCGCAAACACAGACTCTCCGTCTTCTTCCTGTCGAACAGCCTGTGGAAATCGACAGGAAACTCCAACTCTCATATCCGTGCCTGAAATTTCACACTGACCCTGTCATTTAAAACGAGTCCTGCTGTGTCTCCTTGTCCAGACCAGGAAGGACTCACTCTCCTGAAGAAAAAAAAATCTCAATTCATAATATTATTTATTCATTAAATCCCAAAAGTGCTTAAAATTTAAGTTAAATTTTCTAATAATTTTTTTTGGTTAATAAACCTACAGTATCTAGAGTAAAGATTTTTACAGTAAACACACCTTACACACAGGAATATACCACGCAGTATCACCAATACTGAAACTCCAGCAGCTGCACCAATCAGCACAGAGGAAATATCCACACCTGAACCTAAAATAATAAAACACAGAGAGTTTGGAGTGAATGAGAATAAATACATTATTCATTAATAAATATTACTGAATTGTTCAACATCAGTTTAATGATTTTACTCATATTCCACATTTATAGGATATTATATAATAGGGAAATCTTGTGTAATAAATACCTGCATCACTGATTATGTAATTAACTCAAAGCACCACTGATCCACCTCTGTATTTCACAGAGTTTTTGGGGCTTTTTCTTGTAAACTGTTCCATTGTTTACACTTTTATACTTTTGTATAGTTGCTTTTGTAATTAACATTTTACTATTCTTCAGCTGCTATATTGCCTTTTATAGTGTTTATTGTCTCTTGTTCTGCTGCTGTAACACTGGAATTTCTCAGCTGGGATTAATTAAGTCTTATCTTGTTTAATACATTTAGGGCTAAATTTTATTCATCATTATTTTTATATTATAGAATAATTAATATTAAATGGTTGTATTGCTATGAAATCTAAAGAGATCAATGGGAGTCAATGGAACAGAACACTGTTAATTAGTGAACAAGCTGTCTTCTTCTTCTTCTTTCGGCTTTTCCCTTCAGGGGTCGCCACAGCGAATCATCACTCTCCACCTATCCCTATCTTCTGCATCCTCTACACTTGAATTAGTGAACAAGATGTGAAGGTGTAAATTAATAATGTTTTGGTGTTTCTAACCTTTAGCAGAGTGATGATCTACTTTCTTAAAGTAGAAGAGCTGGGTGTCAATGCCCAGGTTATTGGAGGCAACACACTGCAGAGTGAGCATGTCCGTAAATGATTGATGGATGGAGATGAGGCTTCTTGAGGTTGTGTTGTTCACAGACTCTTCTCTGGTGGTTGAAGAATTTTGACCAGAGACACGCCACTCCAGTTTAGGAGATGGATTTCCATGAGCCTCACAGGAACACACGATCAAATCCTGAGTGCTGTTACAGCTGGAGGAGACCCGAGGAGCATCTGAGAGAGAGAGAGAGAGAGAGAGAGAGAGACAGAGAGAAACTGACTAGGTGCTTTTTGTTTTCTTCCTCCTTCTCATCTAGAAGGACAATCAAGCACTTTAGAGCCTTCAGTACCAACAATATCAACTAACATCAACTGCTTTCAAAAGTCACTTTGGAATTTATTGTCCTGGACCATTAAACCTATGATGAATTCAGAAATATTCCTCAGAAGTTCCTGTTTACACAATTAAACATTTTGACTTTATAGTTATAGAAGGGAAATTATTCATAATCGCACCCATCCTCATCGGGTGTCCCCCAGATGAGGATGGGTTCCCTTTTGAGTCTGGTTCCTCTCAAGATTTCTTCCTCATGATGTCTCAGGGAGTTTTCCCTCACCACTGTACATTGTACATGATTTTGTCTGTCTTTTTTTCTGTGCAAGTTTACTTTCACTTTTAACAGTAAGCGAAACAGTGGCTTTCATCTTCGTTGGACAGCTGGACCTCACCAAGTTATGAAACCAACTGAACTTCTTCAGGAAGCGAATACACGGAAGGATCAACCTGCAAAAGGAAGCCAACTAAAACATGCTGTGTCGCCATCGATCAGCCCTGAACAAAGTGACTTCACGAGGACAACTCCTTCAAAGGCCACATCGACACTCAATCAGATAGAATAGAACCACACTAGAGTTTGATTGGAACTGTACCGAGATCACCTCACTGAGATGGTCTCGGACTGTTGTTTTGGTCCTGTAAGAGAATTTATAAATTTATAATATATATTTCTGTAAAACTGCTTTGTGACAATGTCCATTGTTTAAAGTGCTATACAAATAAAACTGAATTGAATTGAATTGGTCCCCACCTCTGTCTGATTGCTGTGTTCTTACCTGCACAAATGAACCTCACCAAAGAGGAAAACGCACCAGGGTTCGATTCAAATGCACTAGACACTGCATATGTGTACAAGACCAAGACTCACACTGAACATCCAGGTACACAGAAGAGCTGTGATCTCCGAGCTGGTTTTGAGCTCTACAGTAGTATAAACCACTCTTTGTAGAATCAGTCTTGCTGATGGTGAGATGTTTTCCGGTTCCTATCTGCTCGCCGTTCTCTCCGTACCAGGTGTAGATCAGCACTGCTGGGTTTGCATCACTGCTGCAACTACCACAGATTCTACCACAGATGGGTTACTGAGGACTGAGACTTGCACAAGACAATCCCATAAATTATTACCCATCCCAAAATCAGCTACCTTTTCTCTGTAACTTGTCACGTTTTCCAAAGAGTTCTTAAAAAACTCGGAAGGGGGGGCTTGGGGAAAAATTTTGTAGCTTCTGGTCTATGGTAACCAAGAGCAGATTTCAATTATTCTATACCTCAACACTTTTACTATGAACTGGAACACTGACTGCACCCCAGGCCTCAGCCGACATCAGCGCCTGATCTCACTAATGCTCTTCTAGCTGAATGAACACAAATCCCCACAGCCACGCTCCAACATCTAGTGGAAAGCTTCCCAGAAGACTGGAGCTCATTATAACAGCAAAGGGGGAATAAATCTGGAATGGGATGTTCAACAAGCACATATGGATGGGATTGGTCAGATGTCCACATACTTTTGGCCTTATATTGTATTTGGCCATGTGTTTTTCCATGGCCAAAATCACAGTAACACTGCATTAGCAAACACCTCCTCATGGGATTCAGCTACAGTGATACCTGCCCACACTGTGCAGCCATAAACAGAGGATTAATACAGTCTGGCTTTGTTCTCACATAGAGAATTTCTAATCAGACATCGTGCATGAGATAGCTGATATCAACAACCTCAACTCTCAAAATTACCAACATCTGAACATCTTAAACCTTTCACATTAATATCACTAACTACTATTCCCTGCACAGACTTATCAGTCTAGCGGGAAAGGTGACATACATTTCTTGACACACCATTAAAGGCAGGAGGTGTGTTTGAAAGGGCACAGCTCTTTCTGCTGTCACATCCAGCTTCAAACAATACATAAGGAATAAAATGTGATGGAGCATATCATTAAAGGAAAATAATCAACAGTGTGGTGGTGTGATATGGCCTGACATGAAACAGAGGAGCCTGGATTACACTTAACACACAACTTCGTGTGTGTGCTCAGAAGCTGTGGCATCGCAAGCAGCATTGTTCACACACTTGCCTCTTTATTTTATGTCCATCTGGAGTATTAAATGTGACATTCTCTAGATGGCACATCAGAGCCAAAACATCCCTGTCTGTAAGGTTTCCAGGTCAAACTGTGGAATGTTTAGTAATTTTATGCACACTGACTTTAACCCCTTAAACCTGAATCAGCCCAGTACCAGGCCAGCAGGCCTGTATAATAATTTGGGGACTTTCCCCTTCAAAAATTCATGAATACATTGGTATAAACAATATACCATTTGAAAGCTATGGATCCAGACTTTACATTGCATGAAATGAAACAAACCATCTCCTAAAAGAAGAAAAATAATAGGTGTCCTTTTTTTTTATAGAAAATACATAAAAATTTCTAAACATTTATAAAAAAAAAATATAAATAAATAAAAATACTGTATACTGCAGTGTTTCAGGACTCAGGTCAAAACTCAAAATTTTGGACATTTTTGTTTCCCCAGTCAAACAAGCCATTTAAATTAAGAGCTTATGTAATATTTTAGTCTTTTAGTGTGTCTCAAAATGCATACTTATGTACTATTGTAGACCATTATTGAGTACTAACACTAACTGGTTTTTCTTTATAGTTAGTGTTTGAATATTAAAATCTTCTTATATAGCCTACAAAACTACAGAAAGTAAATGTAAGGACAGAGTTTTTGATTTGAGAAGCAGCCCATGACAACAATCACAACAATGGCAGTAAGTTTTAAAGAGAGACAGACCTCGTCAATGAGTTTAAACCCTTAAAGCCTAAGGGTGTTTAGAAGCAATTTCTGTCTGAATGAAACGCTTATTATTCTGACATTTTACAAGGTCAATTTCTTAGTACCACTTGACAGAAAACCTTTTAAATTCTGATTAAAAAAACTATTCGCCTTAGGTTTAAAGTTTTTAAGGTTAAGAAATTGTTTATAAAACTATGTTAAAAATTAAGCATTTAGAGCAATTTTCAAAAAATTTTCTTCTTAGGAATGATATATCTCAGGATGCAATTAAGTCTGCTCTTTGTTAACAATAGTCGTGCTGTTCAACATCTAAGCTATAACTATGACATGTTTTCTGTTTATAGTGTAAAGAAATGAAAAGTTACAACATTTTTGGTGTGTATTTTCTTTAGTCATGTTTCCAAAACCTCTGGACACAGGTAAGGGTTAGAACTGTTTCCTGAGCAATAAAATATATATATGTATATATATATATATATTTTATATATAAAACTATACAAAACTACTAACAAAAATTACTTTGTGATGAGCAAATTCTTCCACATATACTCCAGCACTGTACTCACACTGAACATCCAGGTACACAGATGAGTTCTGATCTCCGAGCTGGTTTTGAGCTCTACAATAGTATAAACCACTCTGTGTAGAATCAGTCGTGTTGATGGTGAGATGTTTTCCGGTTCCTATCTGCTCTCCGTTCTCTCTGTACCAGGTGTAGTTCAGCACTGCTGGGTTTGCATCACTGCTGCAACTCAGAGACACTGAACTGCCCAAAAGCACTGAAGCAGATGGAGACGCTGATACTGACGTGCTTCTAGGAGCATCTAAAGGAGGAAGAACAGGATTTAGGAGACTCCATGAATCATTAAAAGTGTAGTGAATGTGAATTAATCAGCACTTACACAGAACATGTAGTGTAAAAGAGCTCTGTGCTGATTTGTTCTTGTTCTGGAGCTGGTAGGTGGCAGTGCAGGTGAAATCGACTCCATGATGCAGGTGAGTAGCGCTGAAGTTCAGCTGAGAGGAACTGAAGCTGGTGTTGTGGTTCTGCTCCTGTCTTCTCTCCTCAGGCAGGAAGTTCCATGTAAAAGTGGGAGGCTTTAAGAGACATGGAGGAGCTGGAGCAGAGCAAATGAGACTCACTGAAGTTCCCTCCACCACCTCATTTTGGTCCTCCACCTTCCCCTGATCCTCCTTATACAGTGTTATTGAGGGGCTGATTGGAGAGTCTGAGATAAACACACAGTATCACATTAGAGATGAGTTTTAAATGTGTTCCAGTGCATCATTAGTGTAATTACAGTTACACTGTACACACACACTGCTGCAGCTCTCACCTCGCACTCTTATATCTACTGATGAAGATTTATATGTGTATTTCAGTTTTTCTGAAGTTTCAAATCTAAAGTAATATCTTCCACTGTCACTCTCTCTGATGTTGTAGAAGATGGTGGTGCAGTTCTTCATGTGGAGGTCTCCTATAATTTCCCCTTTAATGTTGTTCTCTGTAGTTTCTTTAGAGTTAAAGACTTTATTATCGTTATGGTTAGTACTGTCTTTTAACCAGATTCCTGTAAGATCTGACTGGAAATCTGCATCATATTGTTCTTCAATCTCAAAACTGCAGGGTATGAGAACACAGAGTCCTCTCAGAGCTTCTACACTCTCTGGTAGACTGATGGAGAATTCTCTACACAAAACACCTGCGAACACACAACACACACACACCAGAAAATCATTACTACAGTAACTAAATTCATTGCTGCAGTAACATACACACAACACAAAATCATTATTACAGTAACACACTGTAATGTTTTCTACTCTTGGTTTCACAAAACCAAGAAATGTCCCAAAAATAATTTGTAAGAAAAAGTCAGTTCCTGTTTCAACAATCTCAACAAATAATAATAATAATATATATATATATATATATATATATATATATATATATATATATATATATATATATAGTAAGCAAGCTTGGGTAACTGGGTTCTCACGCCAATACGCCAATTATCTAATAGTGCAGTATGGGGTTTTTCTAGCAGTGAATGTGGCAGTGAATGTGTATATATGAGCTACAGAGCCCACTCCATGAATCCAGATCATGTCTTAGAATGGTTCCCTCTTGTTTAAAAAGTTTGCCTGCTGCGTCTCCACAACATTCTCTTGCAATGGATAGGATATATTCCTTTCTTTTCCTTCTTTCCGCAGTGAGTGAAACAAATAAACTGCAAGTTTCTTCAGGATGAACTCTGTTCCCCAGTATCACACACTCACACTGCTGCCGCCATTACTCTGGCACACACACACACACACACACACACACACACACACACACTGTATTGACTCGTGATGGTAGAGGCTCTCTACACAAAATGATGACTCACCCGCAATAGTGGTTGTTGAGAAAGGTACCATCGAGTCACCCGCGCATTGTGGTCCTTCATGTTATGTATCCATGTAAGTGCTATATGATCTGTCTCAAGGTCAAATTCCCTTCCCAACAGGTAGTACTGAAGGCTGTCCAATTCCCAATTAATGGCTAGGCGCTCTTTCTCTATGGTGGGATAACGTCTCTCTCTGGGCAGAAGATTATGACTGAGGTAGAGTATAGGTTGCTCCTGGCTGACATCCCCTTGAACCAGCAATGCTCTGATGTGATTGGCAGATGCATCCACCTGAACTAGGAACCTTTTGGTGAAGTCAGGGCACCTCAGGACTGGAGGTGTGCACAGAGGATGTTTTAACTGTGTGAAGGCCTGCTCACAGGCCTATGTTCAGGTCACTGGATTCTTGACAACTTTAGTGGTCAGGTTAGTCGGGGTACTGCTATGCTTGAGAACTGTGCTATGAAGCACTGGTACCACCCAACTAGCCCTAGGAATGAGCATACCTCCTTCTTCGTGCGGGATCTGGGGCAGATGCAGACAGCTAATACCTTGCCGACTTTGGGCCTCTCGTCGCCATTCCTAGCTGAAACCCCAGGTAACAGGTCACTTGACTCACATTTGGACACATTCAGGGTCAGGCCAACTACACAGATCTTCCTCAGAACCCTGCGCAAATGCTGGAGGTGATCATTCTAGGTATCTTTGTAGATGACCACATCGTCCAGGTAAATGACACAGCAGTCCTCACGGTCTTTGAGAACATGGTCCATGAGTCACTGGAACGTCACTGGTGCCCTAAATGGCATAGTTGTGAATTGGAATAGGCTCATGGGTGTCCTGAATGTGGTATATTTCTTGGACTTTTTCTCCAGCGGAACTTACCAGTAATCCTTGCAAGGTCCTTTTGTTTTCTGAAGTCTATGCAGAGTCTTAGTGAACTGACTTTCTTGGGTACCAAAATGCTCTGACTACGCCACACGCTGGTTGATAGCTTTATCACTTCTATGTCTCTCATCACATTAATCTCCTTTTTCAGCGAAGCAACTAGGTTCTCTAGTACACAGTAAAGCCTCTGCTGAAAAAGAGTAGGGTCAAAACATGGGTTCTCCCTGGCTTGGATCTATAGAGTTCAGTGTAGGCCGCAAAGATCGACTGATGCTCTTCCCTTTGGGCACCCTCCAGATGATCCAGGCTCACCATAGACTGGGGACACTTCACAGCCTCATCATGCACTCTGTCATCTGGCTTTCTTCCCCTCAGGCATCCTCTCTCGCCACTCCTTGATGAGGTTGACATGGTAAATTTGGCTCTCTTTACCTTTGTCTGGGTGATGAACCTCATTCGTGACTGGTCCCATCTTCCTGTGTATGGTGTGCAGTCCTCGCCATTTTGCCAACAACTTGCTTGAAGATGTAGGCAGCAACAGCAGCACCTTCGGTCCCAGTTGGTACTCTTGGTGCCTCGCATATTGGTCATACCACAACTTCTGGACTTTCTGGGCTTTCTCTAGATTTTCATGTGCCTGCTCTCGATAAGTCACCAGACAGACTCTCATCTGCAATATGTACTGGACAATATCTCGCTCTCCCTCAGCAAATGATGTTGGTCCTCCCAGCACTTCTTCAACAGGTTCAGCAGTCCTTGGACAGGCCAGCCATACACCAGCTTGAAGGGAGAGAACTCTGTAGAAGCTAGGGGCACCTCTTCGTAGGCAAAAAGCAGAAATGGCAGCCATTTATCCCAGTCCTTACTAGTCATTGACAAACTTCCTTAACATATTCTTGAGGGTTGGGTTGAATCTTTTCACAAGTCTGTCTGTCTGTGGGTGATTTTTCAAAGGGAGGACGAATGGGTGTGTTAGTTGGTGCCACTACTCACAGAAAGGGTATATCACTAAGCTGGAGGCATGCATCGCTATGAATGAGTACAGGGCCATTGTCTGTGATGACCTGAAGGAGGCACTTTTGGAGAAATTCGACATCTCTGCAGATACTTACCACATTGCGACGGACAAACATCTACAATGCTGGGAAAAACACCCACCAAAACCTACCACAATTTAAAGGGTCTCTATTTTCACTGGGTCAGACTGGAGCAATGCACCAAGGAGGAAACAGGAGAGATCATCATCCTGGAGCAGCTGCTTTGTGTTCTAACTTAGGATGACAGCCCTCTCCTTGTCCATAGCAATGTACACCTCCAGCGCTTTTCCAGTGAGTAGTGGCACCAACCGACCCATTCCTCCTCCAGCCATCTCCAGGTCCTTGCCAGATGCTCAAAATGGTGAAGATAGTTCTCTATATCCTCCCCCTCTTGATATGCCAGCATTCTGGGCTCCAGACGTGGCACACACGGCTGATCAGTCACTTGGAGGGGATCTGCAAATGGATTTGAACTCACCTGATGTCTCTCTGATGACATCACCACATTGCAATGAGCCACTGGGATGAGGAGCTCCAAACACAGACTCAGAGTCAATTCTGGTGATCTCCGCTGCTGGATTGACTCTCTGAGACCCTGGAGTTCATAGAGAAGCTCCTCCCCTTTGCTTAGCCATCAGCAAGTCTCGCATCAGCTTCTCCATTTCACTCTCTGGAGCAGTTGTGAGTGGCGTGTGCTGAGGGGATCTGGCTTTGAGGTGTGCCCTTGCTTCTTCTTCCTCCTCATCCAGTATGTCCCAAGCCACTTCCTCCTGCACAGTCATTCTCTGGGACCGTAGACTCTTCCTGTTCCATTTTCCAACAAGCACTGTTTTGCAGCTAGCCATCACACTTCTGACACCACTCATACAGGCTCTCTGCCGCAACAGCACTTCAATGAGAGGACGTTTATTTACAGTATCCATGTGACTTATTGTAATGCCTTGGATGAAGGAGCTTAAACAAGCTCCAGTTAGTCCAAAATGCAGCAACAAAAGTTTTTACTAGAATCAGAAGATATGACCACATCACCCCTATCTTATCCACACTGCATTGGCTCCCAGAAAAAATTCACATTGATTATAAAATACTACTATTGACCTATAAACCACTGAATGGTCTTGCGCCTCAGTACCTGAGCGAACTTCTAGTCTTTTATGATCCGCCATGCCTACTCAGATCAAAAGGTGCAGGCTATTTGTTGGTACCTCGAATAATGCGGGCTACAGCTGGGGGTAGAGCTTTCTCATACAAAGCCCCACAGTTATGGAACAGCCTTCCACTTAGTGTTCGGGGCTCAGACACAGTCTCAGTGTTTAAGTCGAGGCTGAAAACATATTTGTTTAGTCAAGCCTTTTGTGAATAGTTTTTTCTTAGGTACAGGGGCAGGTCTGGAGGGTTTCACAGGCATAGAGTGTTGTGGTGAACTGGGATGTTTGGATGCTGTCGCCTCCCCACTCTCACGTGTTCACTCAGGTTTGTCGATGGTGGAGTGGCTGGAGCTTTATGTCCCAGGACTCCATCATGTCTGTGTTAGCTTCTGGCTCTCCCTTTTAGTTATGCTGTCATAGCTAGTCTTGCTGGAGTCCCTGCTTGCTCTCTGCACACAAAGTACATTGTCCTTAACCATTATGTGACAACTAGAGCATACCCAATAATCTTTCTCTCTCTCTCTCTCTCTCTCTCTCTCTGTCGAGCTACACATGCCATGCCTGAGATAACAGTGATCCTGACCCTTTCTGCTCTACAGACCTGCCTGATCCATCCTGATGCCCTACTTCTGGCTGGAGTTCTCATCACTTGAAAACCACTCGCTGCTGCTAAGGATGGTCCCATATTGACAGCCTAAAGTTACATGAGATTGTTGTGGATGGTACCACTTAGAAACCATCAAGATGGCTTTGGAGTTCAATTGATACAAACAGTTTTGCTATGATAGCTTTAGGACTGCAATTCCCACTAACAGTTTTGCACATCAGTGAAGAGTTGATAACTTCAACAAAATAGACTTAACTATAATGAACTTTTGAGGTTACACAATTGCACTTTTTGAACCATGTAGCACACAGTTATAGAAGGGAATGATTTATAATCGCACTATCGGGTGTCACCCAGATGAGGATGTGTTCCCTTTTGAATCTGGTTCCTGTCAAGGTTTCTTCCTCATATTGTCTCAAGGATTTTTTCCTTCCCACCGTCACCTCTGGCTCGCTCATTAGAGATAAATTTATACATTTAAAATTTATATCCTGAATATATTTATTTCTGTAAAGCTGCTTTGTGACAATGTCCATTGTTAAAAGTGCTGTACAAATAAAATTGAATTGAATTGAAACTGCACAAAAAAAAATTTAGAAGATGGTGGAAACAGAAATGAATATTTACAAAATATATATAGCTCTTGGCTGGATTGCCTTCTTCAAAAAGGTTTACAATAATAATACTTTTGATGGCACTACCTTTGCACACCTTACTCGTCATCAACCAACAAACCAACCTACAAACCAACCCTCAAATGTAGGTGAGCACCCCCGTTATAAAGCCAAGGCTCCGCCCACTCGGAATGAGCAATTATAAGGGTAAGTATCAGATAAGTATTAATACAACAACCGCCCCATAAACGTAAGATTACATCATCATATTCGTACACATATAACATAATATGACCATTATATGAACATACATATTAACCACCTTCTACATGTTAATTTCATCAAATTGCGCAGATACAGGGGAGGAAAACCTACGATATGAGGACTCGCGAACCACTACCTGTGTTTAGCCCCTAGCTCTTTAGTACCCTCAGCAGACTGGACCCGGATGATAGACATGACAAACACAGACAATCTACAGAACAAACAAAAACAGAATAAACAACCATACAGATAAGTTAATAAAGATGTGATGTTTTAAACTTATCTGGTGTGTGTAGTGTGGCGATCAGTGGGGAAAAGTATTGAGTAATGAAAATGTATGTGTGTGAAATGGAGCAGTAGAGCAGACCCAAGTGTGCATACTAGGCAATGGCTAAACAACACACACACAAAATCTGTAACGAAATCTGTAAATTATTACAGTAACACTAACACAAAATCATTACTACAGTAACACACAACACAAAATCGTTACTACAGTAACACACAACAAAAAATCATTAATAAAGTAACATGCACAACACAAACAATAACACACACACAGCATTTATCTAAAGTGTGTAGAAATATTTACTCCAAACTGCAGTTGTGTTACAGAATCACACCAAACTGATTCAGTTACTGCCTGAGTTTAACACACTTACGTTATCAGGTCACACATTAAATATAAATTCTACACAAACCTTGAAACAGAAAACAAACGATGATGATGAGTTTCTCTGCTGATTTCATCTCTCTGTTCAGGAAAGATCACCTGGAGAAGAGACTAACACACACACACACACACCCTTAGATCCTCCTCTCATGTTCACCCCACTCAAGTCTCACATATATATGTGTATATTTTTTGAAGAGAAAAGAAATAAACACAAACTGTGCAGCAAACAACAATTTTTAAAATTTGTTAAATATAAAGTAAGTGTGCAGTAATTTTGCAAAAAAAAAAAAAAGTTAACTACGTTTCAGAACAATGTTTTTCCCAAATGAGGAACTGTTTTTTTTTGTTGTTGTTTGTTTGTTTGTTTTTTTTAATAGCTGTCAACAATAGCCATCTAATATTATTTTAGCAGAATGATTTCTCAGTGCAGACTTAGGATGTCTTTCTTTTTCTCGTATTCTTTCTGCCTCGTCTCTAACACATAACATATAACACAGTGCCATCTAGTGGCTTCCTAGAGTAACAGGCACAATCAATTGATATCATCACAATACCTGTAAGAAGATGCATATTCGTTCACTGACTAATTGAAGTGACTAATTGACTAAGTGACTGAGTCCCACTGTTGAAATGCAGCAAGCAGTGAGCCTTATCAGGGACATTCTGTGATATACATGCATCTGCTGACACTTGTGTGATAAATGCTATGCAGTGTGTGTGTGTGTGTGTTTGTGTGTGTTGCAAGCTCTGCCATGTATGACACCCTCTGTCTCTGGCTCACCGCAGTCACAGTTCAACCCGACTCCTCTCCGTCTGCAGTTGACACTCGACCACGCCGCCGCTGCCACATACTGTTAATACTGTTACAATC
Organism: Pangasianodon hypophthalmus; assembly: GCF_027358585.1. Classification (NCBI taxonomy): domain Eukaryota; kingdom Metazoa; phylum Chordata; class Actinopteri; order Siluriformes; family Pangasiidae; genus Pangasianodon; species Pangasianodon hypophthalmus. Next base: position 563,658 of record NC_069727.1, read on the forward strand.
TGTTCATTTATCTACTTGCTTTTGCAATAACGTACCATTCAAGCCAATAAAGCTCTGTTTAACTGAATTTAATTTAATTAAGAGAGAGAGAGCGAGATAGAGAGAGAGAGAAATAACATTTAGAGCAGGATAGAGAAGTACAAAAGGATGCATTTGGGTTCAATGTTCTGAGTGCACGACTGTGACCTGTTTATATTTCATCAGTTTTCAAACAATAAAGTTTTTGTCAAATGATATTTCTCAGATAGTAGAGAGTGTTTTGATTGGCTGACAGCAGATGAGAGTAAGAGTTCAAATTAATTAACACTGTGTGTGTGTGTGTGTATGTGTGTGACAGAGAAACATTAATGTGTTACTGAATAAATAAAATATACGTCCCAACAGAGTATTTTTCACACTGATACACAGTCAATCTGTCTCACTGTTAAATAACAGATTCACTTGTTAATCCACTAAAAATGTTTCATTTGGTCACTATTTATATAAAAACACACAACATACAATACACAACATGTAATACACGTAGTACACAACATATAATACACAACACACAACATTATCGTGGAAATCCGTTTATGAAAACAAACAGGGAGCAGCTCTTACCTGAGTGTGTTCGAGTCTCCAGTTCTCAAACTGAAGTGTCCTCAGTTTTAAACAACATGCTGATAAGGACCTTTCTGTCTCACACACACACACACACACACACACACATACATATTATATATATATATATATATATACACACACCCCACAGCTTCCTCTATCTTAACAGGAAATGTGCACTTCTAGTTCAGGGGTTCTCACACTTTTTGGGCAAATGACCCCAAATGGACTTTATGAATTTTCTCAAGCCTTGATGACTGAACATTTTTTTTATTTTAGATTTATAATTTAACTAGTAACATTTGAACATCTGAACATTTTATTATGTCAGTAACACGTGTGACATAAGTGACTAATAACCAAAGCAATATTATTTGTACTGAAGTACCAGTCCAGTGGGAAAGTGAGCTTTCATGACCCTGTACCAAACATCAGGAGGAGTGCAACTCTTTCCGCTGTCACATCCAGTTTCAAATGATGCATAAGGAATAAAACATGATGGGGCATGTTGTTATAGGATATAGGTTATATGTTGTTAAATGTATGAATTTCACTGTATTAGAAAACAGCATGTCAGACCTGTCATGAGTGTTAATTGGTTGAAGAATTGTGGATGCACAGAGAGAGGGACAACAAAACAAGAAGTCTGATGTTGAACGGCAAGTGTGGTTGACTCCGTTCATGACATGGTGTCAGAAGTTTGGTTAAAATGCAAGCAGTGCAAACCTCATCTTCCACATGGCAGTTTAATCCTCCGGAGCGATTTGCTTTCGAAAAACCCTCGGAATGGCTCAAATGGAAACAGTGAATTTGTCGCTATGCAAGTTGGTTCGCAAACATGTGAAATGTAGAATGAGCTCATCCAACAAGTCACACGAAATTCCCATAAGAGGGAGGGGGGGACATGCACACAGACCACGGGGCGCACCACCACAAAACAGCACAGGAACTCGAGGAACTGCAATAGATGCAGTAGGAAACAGCATGCAAAAGATAAAACATGCCCTGCAACAAAAAGTACATGTAGTAAATTCAATAAAAAAAAGGACATTGGCAGCGGATGTGTAAAACAAAGGCAGTAAGAGAAATCACAGAAGGTTTGGAAAATGCCCTGTTCTTGAGTGCTGTTAATAAGGAAACAAGTGAGGAACACTGGACAGTACAAGTGAAAATTGGTCAGACACCACTTAACTTCAAAACTGACACAGGAGCTAATGCATGTGTGATAAGTGAGGAAATGCTTGAACAGTTGCCACCAAAGAAAGAACTGTACCCAGCAGTAGCTTCACTCAGCATCCCAGGAGGCAGACTCAAAGGCCTAGGACACTTTCAGGCGGAATTGATGTACAAAGGCAGGGAAGGAGGCAAATAACCTGCTCAGCCATGGAGTGGCTACAGAAATGGGTCTTGTGGAGTATGTAAATGAAATAAAACATATGTTTCAGCAGGGTGGGAACTTGAAAACTGAACCAGTGAAAATTGTCTTAAAGAGGCTGAGTCTTATGCAGTGAATGCAGCACACCAGTTACCTCTTCCTCTTCTGCCCAAGGTGAAAGCTGAACTCAGTCATATGGAGAAAGAAGGCACCATTGACAAAGTAACTGAGCTAACAGAGTGATGTACAGCCATGGTTCTTGTGATCAAGCCCAGTTGAGATGTACACATCTGTGTCAATTTGAGAAAGCTAAATAAGTTGGTGAGGAGGGACAAATTTGTTCTTCCCACAACAGAGGAAGTAAGCTCTAAACTCTCTGGTGCTAAGATATTTAGCTCCCTGGACGCAGCCAGTGGATTTTACCAAATCCCTCTCGAGGAAAAAACAGCAAGCTGACCACTTTTATAACCCCATGGGACAAGTATTCCTTTAAAAGCCTCCCATTTGGGATTACAAGTGCCTCAGAAATCATTCAAAGAAAAATGATAGAGACATTACAGGGGCTAGAGGGGGTGGCAATTTATATGGATGATGTTCTATTTTTTGCTGAAACAGAAAAAGAACATTATGAAGGACTGGACAATGTGCTCAAAGTCATGGAATCAGCTGGACTAAAATTGAACAGACAAGAATGCAGGCTCAAGCAAAGTCAAATTCACTTCTTGGGCCAGGCAAAGTCGACAGCATTGCTAACTTTCCAGTACCCCAGAACCCACATGAACTCAAACGCTTTCTGGGGATGGTGAACTACTTAGGGAAATGCATTCCTAAATTAACCACTGTTGGACAACGTCTGTATGACCTCCTGAAAACAAAAGTAGTGTGGAACTGGGGTCCAAGCCAAGACACGCCTTCCAGAGACTGAAAAACTCCCTGATGAGTACTCCTGTCTTCACTGATTATGATGCTAAAAGACTCACAGCAGTTTCTACAGATGCAAGCAGCTACAGGGTGGGAGGTGTCGTGCTGCAACAATATGATGGTGAGTGGAGACCAGTGGCATATTGTTCAAGGTTCAAAGTGATGAAATAAGGTATTCTCAAATAGAGAAGGAGTGTTTAGCAGGAGTGTAACAGGAGGTCTGTGAACAGTTCGAGAAGTACCTCTATGGGCTAGAGAGCTTCAGACAAATCAAGGACCACAAACCCCTTGTTCCGCTCATCAACAATGAAGACTGTGATAATGTTCCACTCAGGTGCCAAAGGCTCCTAATGAGATAAATGCAGTATAGTTGCATTGAAGAGTATGCTCCTGGGAAGACACTGGCTGTAGCTGACGCACTATCAAGGGGCACAGACCACACCACAGACAGCATGGACAGCCACTGTGAGGTAACAGCATACATTGCTTCTGTTGTTAATAACCTGTTGATGACTTCAAAGAAACTGGAGCTCATCAGGATGAACATTGAATAAGACAGCTAGCTGCAGTTGGTCCTCTGGTTTATCAGGAATGGTTGGCTAGATTAAGCAACATGAACACCAGAGACCATCCAAGAGTATTTTCATGTGAGAGTAAAGCTCTCTGAACAGCAAGGCTTCACAGTGAGAGGCACATGTATATTTATCCCTACTTGTATGAGGAAAGAAATCCTTGATAGAATCCATGATGGACAGCAAGGCCTATACAGGTGTCATTAAAGAGCTTACCAGGCAGTTTGGTGGCCTAACATCTCACAAGACATTAAACAACACATGCAAGAGTGCTCATGCTGCAGCAAGACAAGGGCTGCACAGCGCAAAGTGAATTACCCTGTAGGCCCAGGGAGAAAATAGCTGTAGACTTGTGCGAATGCAATAAATGCCATTACCTGGTAGTATCAGATTACTACTCCACAAACAAGATCTTACCTCTCTCTACTCCCTCCACCAGCCAAGTGATAAGAAAACTCAAAACCACCTTTGCTCGTTTTGGGATCACATTTGAGTTGAGAAGTGACACTGGACCACGGTTTTGCAGTAAAGAATTCTGTGACTTCAGTACAGAATACGGTTCATGTTACTTCAAGTTTACACTTCCCACAGAGCAATGGCCATGCCGAGAGGGCTGTATACGTGGCCAAGAATAGAGACAAAAGGACACCCTGTCAGCTCTCGTGTCTTAGAGGGCCACCCCATCTGCATCCACTGGGTACAGCCCAGGAGAACTCCTCATGGGAAGGAGGATCAGAACCACACTCCCTACATTGGAGGAGAATCTGAAACTGCCTGCCGTTTTATATGCCAAGGTCTTATGTAGTGGAAACAACTGAAGGGAAGCTGAGCAGGAGAAATCACTATCAGCTTCAGAAGGAGCACACATTCAACTGCACAAGAATGCAGTTTGGATCCTGAATGCATGGATCTTATGGATTCCAATGAAATAAGTGCACCCACACAGACAAAGGACACACCCTTTGACACAAAAGGATACACCTTGACACAAATGGCACCTACACATACACATCCTGGTCTTTCATGTGCCACTTCACCAGTTTGAGTTTGTAAGCCTGTTTAGAGACTAAATTTATAAGCTGTTCAATAGTCTTCACACCACAAATGGCATTGTTAAGTCTGGGACTGGAAAAAAGTTCATTTGTTCTGTATTCACATATCACCTTTTTGACTTTTCTTCACCTGTTTCTTCTGGATCCCTTTCCATGTCTCCTGCTCTTGATTTTCTGCTCTGTAAGGATACTAAATGTAATGCCCAGTCTTGGTGAGGCCATATGCAGGCATGTGTTATGACATGTGTTTCAGGAAACCATGAGAAGTTAGCAGCAGATGCACCTCTCAAAATTGTTCACTCCACCTACTCTTGATGGACTTCCCTTTGCAGATGTGTAAACTAGTGCTGTACAGGTGCATCATGTATTGTCTTGTTGCTATGAATCATGTTTGAATGTCTCTGGTTTGTTGGGTGGTAATGAGCTGTTAAATTAAATAAGAATTACATTCATAAAATGTTTCAGTCTGGATCTATCACAGTACTTTGACAGTGCTGGATAAAGTGACAAATGACCAAATACTGGTCTCCTTGCTTGTGTTGCTTGATCTTAGTGCAGCTTTTGATACAATAGACAGCAATATAGCAAGATAGATGAAAAAATGTTGTTGGAGTTAAGAGAATGGCTTTTTCCTATCTTAGGTCTTATTTGACTGCTTATTAACAGTTTGTAGATGTAAATGGTGACTTCACTAATTGCAGGATTTTTATTTCTCTCCATTCTTTTCAGCACAGCAGCCTTGTAAATAAAAAAAAACATCATCTGTATTCTTTCATTGCAAGACACTGCAAATAAAAAGAGCATTACTTACGCAGGTGTATGCTCATTCATGAAATTACCCACTCCTTCTCCTAGATTCTGCCCTCTATTTACAGGCAGCACTTGACAATACCTCTGCCACCAAAAGGACATTAGACAGTGGATGCTGAGTAACTTTCTCCTACTTAATGACAACACAGAGTTACTTCTACTAGGGAAACAGGCAGCTAGAAGTAAGCTTTCTGATTGACTCCAGTCTCTGGTTTGAAGCTCACGTAGATGATATTACCAGGATAGCCTTTTTCATCTCAGAAATATTGCTAACATAAGAAAAAAAAATAATGTTATTACATGAAGCAGACAAAATTTCATGCAATTTTCACCTTTAGGTTGGACAATTCGTAAAGCCTGTCTGTCTGGATGTTCCAGTAGGAGCATAAACAAGCTCCAGTAGCTCCAGCAGCAAGAGTCTTTACTAGAACCAGAAGATATGACCACATCACCCCTATCTTATCCACACTGCATTGGCTCCCAATCAAATTTAGCATTGATTATAAAATACTACTATTGATCTATAAAGCACTGAATGATCTCACACCTCACTATCTGAGCGAACATTTGGTCCTTTATGATCTGCCATGCCTACTTCGTTTTCTTACAAAGACCTCCAATTATGAAACACCCTTCTATTTTGTATTCAGGACTCAGACACAGTCTCAAACTATTTTTACTGCTGCATTTGTTAAACTGGCTGTTTAACTCATCTATCCATTCAGACATCAAGGCCATGTTAAAAAAATAACCTAAATAAAAATATTTCCACATATAGGACAAATAAGACTAGTAAAAGTAATGGCACCCTATAAAAGGAGGAAGCGTTAGTGTATGTCTACAGTAGGCAACACGTTGCAGTGGTTGAGCTTCATTTCTGGAAGATTTAACATATGCCACACTTAGGAGACATCCCTTTAACATTTAGTCATGAAATGTTAATCAGCGGTTACGTGAACGCTCTTGGTAATTCATAGCAGACTGGCATTTATCGACATACATATGCGTCTAAAAAAGAAATCAGTAAAACTTTTTGAAATCTGGTACGAATGTTTAGCTTAGTTTGGCCATGAAAATATTTACACAAAATTTACACACTTATAACTTGAAAAATAAATGAAACCAATTAACAGAAAACAGCTTTTACTATATTAGCAAATAAGTGATTTACTAAATGGTGATGTTTGCTATGATGTATAAAAGCAATTATATGGTTTAACTAAGGCTAACGCAAATGATATCAGCTACTTGAATATGAAACAAGTGATTTAACTCTAATGCTAATTTTGGCCAACCATTATTAGTTAATTTACACTTTGCCATTTCTCTGTACCATTATCTCCAAGAGAGAAAAAAGAGAGGCTAGTGAGGGAACAACAGTTTATAGCTGCTATAACATAAGTGAGAACAGGAAGTTAATTGTTTGACCTGCAATGTTAAAGGTAAACATTAACTATAAACAGATACATAGTACAATGTGGCATTCTTTAATCAGCAATCACCAGCAAATTGTTGTGGCATAAGAGGAATAAAAAATAATATTATAGGAAAATGATCAACTTTGGAGTGGTAACAGTAACTCCACTTCATCACACCACCCCATTGTTGATTATTTCCCTTCTGGAAAACCGAGTCATGAAAAAATGCAGCTTTTCAGGAGTTATTCTTTTTTTCTCTCCTCCCTGAAACACACAAAACAAAACCACACATCCATCAGCTCTTTACAAAGACCATGTCTAAAACCTGATGTATTAAATGAGGTTAACTGGATAAAGTTAATAATTAGTGCTAATGAGTGATGTGACGTCACCTCTGTTAGTCTGCAGAGTTTCATAATCAGAGTTCTGTACAGCAGAGAGCTGGAGAGAAGCGTAAGTATCTCCTGTCTGTAGAACCTTCACATAATAAACATCATCATCATCATCATCATCAATAATAAATAATGATAATAATAATAATAATAATAATAATAATAATAATAATAATAATAATAACAACAACAACTTGGACTTACGTCTACCTTCCTGGACGACCTAGAAAGCAAATTTAATTTAAAAAATACTTTATTCATTCAGGTACAAACTTAACTATAAATTTAAGTTAATATAATTTTCCATTCTGCAACAATGATGATCTATTTTATCTCTATTTTATTGACCAATTCTGAACTGATCTTTATCTCATTTTAAATTGAACATAAACATAAATAATCTTACTGCCTTAATTTGTAGATGAGAAACCCAATAATACCAATACATAGAAGGAGAACCACAGAGAAAGAGAGAACCAGATAAAGTACTGGAGTGTGTCTGCATTCTGGGAAATAAAAAAAGTATGTTTGATATATAAGAAAATAAATTACTTTAAAATCAAAACACCCATTTTATTAATTTACTGTAGCTGCCTACCTGAAATCATGGGATTAAACAGGAGGGTGTCAATGCCCAGCTTATTGAAGACAACACACTGCAGAGTGGACATGTTCTTAACTGATTGCCGGATGGAGATAAAGCTTCGTAAGGTTGTGTTACTCGCTGACTCCTCCCAGATGGATATGACCTCTGATGGGGAGACAGGGGTTTGACCAGAGAGACGCCACTCTAGCTTAGGAGATGGATTTCCATGAGCCTCACAGGAACACAGGATCAGATCCTGAGTGGTGTTACAGCTGGAGGAGGGAGAGAGCTGAGGAGCATCTGAGAGACAGAGAGAGAGAGAGAGAGAGAGAGACAGCCAGAGAGTAAACCTCAAATAGACCAGTGTCATTGTGTCCCAGAATTCCAAATAGCATTTCATACTCAGCAGCAACTCATTAGAACACGAGATAGTACACTCACCTCGACCTCAGAGAGAGAGAGAGAGAGAGAGAGAGAGAGAGAGAGTACACATCATCATCAGTGTGTCAGTGTTCCAGCATGGCAGTGAGTACACTAATGCAAAAAGCTCACAGAGTGCTGGACACAATAAAGAGGACATCGAACACTAATGATCTGAGAGTGTAGTCCAGCTTTCTGTGCTGTATGGCAATTACTCATTTAAACTTAGATTTGTGGTCTTTAGTTTGTATCTAACAGCTGTGCATGCAACATTGGTTGGTAGGTAACAAATATGGCAATTGATTATCTGCTAGTTTAGGATTTAACAACTTGAGAGAAAATAATGTGTTCATATGGCAGAAAAAACATGTAAGCATTGATATGGTGATGTTTTCTGTAAGTACATTTTTGTAACATTTATGGAAGGAGTCTCCAGTGTCAATGCTTTATAACAGTCAGAGGTAAAGCTGTAACTTTCAGTTTTCTCTTTGCAGTGTCTTGGTAACATGACAAGCTGTATTTTTTTGTTTTTTGTTTTTGTTTTTTGTTTTATTAACTTCAAGAGTGAGAAAAAAAGAGGCTGGTGAGGGAACGACCATTTATAGATGCTATAAGGTAAGTGAGAACAGGAATTAACTTGTTTTACCAATGTTACACAACATGAAATTTAACTATAAATGCATAAAATGTATGATGTGTCCTCCTTTAATGAATACAAATTGTAATTGTCAGCAGATTACTGTGGTATAAGATGAATAAACCATGCTGTTTTAGGAAAATAAGCAACTTCGGGGTAACAGAAACTCTGCTTCGTCAACTGCCCTTTTTAGATTTTTTTTTTTTAACAGCATCACAACCAAGTGTTTCACTGCATATGCAAGATATTCTGAAAGTAAGATGGGATTTGTGAATTCAGATAGAGAGACAGATCAGTGAAAAATTTTAGGTACGAATCATTCACATGAATACAGAAGCTAATGACATGCTGATGTGGTTTATTGTCTTATTTTCTCTCTTGGAATCATGACATGAAGATTTGAATTTCAGCACTTACACAGAACATGTAGTGTAAAAGAGCTCTGTGCTGATTTGTTCTTGTTCTGGAGCTGGTAGGTGGCAGTGCAGGTGAAATCGACTCCATGATGCAGGCGAGTAGCGCTGAAGTTCAGCTGAGAGGAACTGAAGCTGGTGTTGTGGTTCTTCTCCTGTCTTCTCTCCTCAGGCAGGAAGTTCCATGTAAAAGTGAGGAGGTTAGAGGGACATGGAGCTGGAGCAGAGCAAATGAGACTCACTGAAGTTCCCTCCACCACCTCATTTTGGTCCTCCACCTTCCCCTGATCCTCCTTATACAGTGTTATTGAGGGGCTGATTGGAGAGTCTGAGATAAACACACAGTATCACATTAGAGATGAGTTTTAAATGTGTTCCAGTGCATCATTAGTGTAATTACAGTTACACTGTACACACACACTGCTGCAGCTCTCACCTCGCACTCTTATATCTACTGATGAAGTATACGTTATTTTCAGTCTTCCTGAAGTTTCTAATCTAAAGTAATATTCTCCACTGTCTCTCTCACTGATGTTGTAGAAGATGGTGGTGCAGTTCTTCATGTGGAGGTCTCCTATAATTTCCCCTTCAATCTTGTTCTCTTTAGTTTCTTTAGAGTTAAAGACTTTGTTAATGAAAGGGTCGTCTTTATTCCAGATTCCTGTAAGAGCTGTCTTGAGGTCTGCATCATATTCTTCTTTAATCTCAAAACTGCAGGGTATGAGAACACAGAGTCCTCTCAGAGCTTCTACACTCTGTGGTAGACTGATGGAGAATTCTCTACACAAAACACCTGCAAACAAACACACACACACACAACACACACACACACACACACACACACACAAAACCATTACTACAGTAACACACACAACACAAAATCATTACTACAGTAACACACACAACACAAAATCATTATTACAGTAACACACACACACCACAAAATCATTACTACAATTCCCGCAGACACACACACACACCACAAAATCATTATTACAGTAACAAATGACACACAACATAAAATCATTACTACAGTAACACACACAAAATCATTATTACTGTAACACACACACACACACACATACACACAGCATGTATCTAAAGCGTGTAGAAATATTTACTCCAAACTGCAGTTGTGTTACAGAATCACACCAAACTGATTCAGTTACTGCCTGAGTTTAACACACTTACGTTATCAGGTCACACATTAAATATAAATTCTACACAAACCTTGAAACAGAAAACAAACGATGATGATGAGTTTCTCTGCTGATGTCATCTCTCTGTTCAGGAAAGATCACCTGGAGAAGAGACTAACACACACACACACACACACACAATATGGTTTATTTAAAAAGAACTACATGTGAAAACACACTGAGTCTGTTATGCCTGAACTGAAGTGTCATCACACGACATGCTGACAAGCACACACACACACACACACACACACACACACACACACGCACACACACACACGCATATTCAGTGAACAAAACGGATAAAAGATTTAAAAAATAAACCTTTACAGAGTTTGTGGTTTCCTGTTCCCTATAATGTAACTTAGTGCTCATGGGCATGCTTAGAACATGAAAAAAACCCAAAACACTACAGTAACACAAACAAACTTAGGTGCCAAAACACACACAAAAAAAATATTGATATACTTTATGACTTCACTTCTTGTTTCTCTTGGTGCACAAAAATAACCAAATAATATGAAAATACATTGTTACCTTTAAGATGCCAAAAGGTTGTGCTGAATATGGCCTCACTTCCTGTTTAGTGTCTTTGTTAAAATGTAAAAATTCTTTTTGATAACATTTAAATATGTTTTTTGCATATCCCTGGACATAAATTTGGTAATGACTGGACATCATTTTTCAGGAAGAGTGTCGAAAAGCGGACTACAATATCGCAATGTTCAGTGAAACGGGGTGTGCTGTATATCTGGAAGGCCCAGTTGCGCGAGATGTTAATGCAACTATGTTTAGGACAGAAATGCAATAAAGGCAAAAAATGTGCAATTAAAGAAGAAATATGTGGCCTAATGAATGAACAAAATAACTATGACAATTTTCCTGTTAACTTGGAAAGAAAAAAGAAAAAAAATCCACCTACTGCAGAATTCTAGTTAAAACATCAGATCAGATATATTTTACAGCTGAGTCTTAAACTAAATATTATTATTATTATTGTTAGAGAGATAGAGTGTGGTACTTACCAGAACGTTAGCGTCTCCAGTTTGAGCTTAATGTGGTAATTACACATGCACACACACTTCCTCTAACATGTCAGCTGAGTGTCAAACACTAAGAAACAGGAAGTTGTTTGTGTGTCTCTCTCTTTTAAGAATCCATAAAAATAGATAAATAAATAGCCGAGATAAAATACAGTAATTAATAAATACAGTCATAAAAAACAGATTAATGTACACACCAGATTAATGATATTTACTGAATTCAGTTTACATAGAAAAAAACATTTACATTTGCAGCATTTAGCAGCTGCCTTAGCCAAGGCAAATTACATAACATTTATATTTATGGCATTTGGGAGACGCCGTTATCCAGAGAAACTTACAATAGTGCTTTGAAGTCTATCAAAAATACATTCTGATATTGGCTCGCTAGGTCACAAACTAGGAATACCATCAGTCCAAAACTCTGTTGGGGAGGAAATAGACAAGCGTTCAGACAATACTTTTTTTTTTTTGTGAAAGTGCTAATTTAAGTATTTTATGAAGAGGTAGGTCTTTAGACGTCGTTTGAAGACTGCCAGTGACTCAGCTGTTCGGACATCTAGAGGAAGTTCATTCCACCACCTCGGCCCAGAACAGAGAAGAGTCTTGATGCAGGTCTTCCTTGTACCCTGAGAGATGGAGGGATCAGTCGAGCAGTGCTAGAGGATCAGAGGGAGCGTGGTGGCGCTCGAGGTGTGATAAGTGCTTTGAGATAAGTGGGTGCTGGTCCGTTTTTGGCTTTGTAGGCAAGCATCAGTGTTTTAAATCTGATGCAGCAGCTACGGGAAGCCAGTGGAGGGAGCGCAGCAATGGGGTGGTGTGGGAGAACTTAGGAAGGTTGAAAACCAGTCGTGAAGCTGCATTCTGGATCAGTTGCAGAGGACGAATGGCGCTCAGAGGCAGACCTGCCAGGAGTGAGTCGCAGTAGTCCAGTCTTGAAATGACAAGGGACTGAACAAGCACCTGAGGGACTGAATAAGCACCTGAGTGGCCTGTGAGGAAAGAAATGGACGAATTCTTCTGATGTTATAAAGGAGAAATCGACATGAGCATGTTAGATTGGCAATGTGAGAGGAGAAGGACAGTTGATTGTCCATGGTTACCCCAAGGTTGCGTGCAGTAACCGAAGGCGAGATCAGAGAATTGTCTAGGGAAATTGCAAGATCCTGGGATGGGGATGAATCACCTGGGAAGAACCGCAGTTCAGTTTTGGTGGGATTAAGTTTCAGCTGGTGAGTTGTCATCCATGATGAGATGTCTGCCAGACATGCTGATATCCGAGCAGAAACATGAGAGTCTGAGGGAGGGAAGGAGAGGATGAGTTGAGTGTCATCTGCATAGCAGTGGTATGAAAACCCATGTGAGGATATGACCGCACCAAGAGATCGAGTATAGAGGGAGAACAGGAGAGGACCAAGTACTGAGCCTTGTGGAACACCAGTGGAGAGTCTGCGAGGAGCAGATGTGGATCCCCTCCATGTCACCTGATATGACCGACCTTCCAGGTAGGAAGCAAACCATCGATACTTTCAAGGCTGGGACCAGCCCACATATACAGGGGAGGCGGAGCAAGAACAAATAGTGAAGTAATTCTGCATTTGCCTAGAGGTCATAACACATAATTTCCAACCCCTGACCAGGAAAAATCTGAGAAAATATACATCACTCATCACTGTTAGCTAGTTAGCTTGGAGGGATCCATTTTTTTTCCCACTTTGTAGCCTGAATGTATGGAGGTTGAAAATGACATCATTCAAAGCTCCGGATTCCAACTTCCAAGGTAAATCAAATGCAGCATATGTATGGAGAGGCAAAAGAAACTCAAAGACCCAATGTCTTTACAGCAACAAAATTGTTGTATGTGTAACCGTATGCTTCTGTGGTCTGCATTGTGTGGAAAATTAGCGAAGAACGACAGGAGAGCACAGGATTGGGTCTGCATAGAGAATGTATTTTTATATAGACAGATCGTCACGACAGCTTCAGCTCACACATCAGTAACACTGTCAACAAAAATAGCATTCCAAAGTATACCAATCCACATCACTGAAACGTGTACGTTAAGTATATATGATCTTACATCTGTAAATAACAACAAAAACAGATAAAACAACTTAAACATGTATTTCTGTGTGTGAATTATTTTCAACCAATGCTAATTATTAAACTGTAGCATGGGACACAGCATACCTCTTCCGTTTGGGAGAGAGGAGGAAAAGACCGCTAAAATAACAATACAGCAGGTATGGCTGCCTGGACTGAACCACTTTGTTGTTAAACCATCACCTCCTTACAGACCCTTTTTAATGTATTTTTACAAACACTGGTTTAAACAATTATAGAACAGTATTGAATGCATATAAACAGGAAAATCTAGTGAAAAAAAAACTATTTTAGCCATGTTACGTATGATTATCAGCAATAATATACAGAGAACACATCATTACACAGCAACACAAAATGTCTACAAGGAACTAGCACATCGATTTTTATTTAACATTTGTTTTCGTTTTATTGTTTTTTCTTTCAGAGCTGAGATTTAGAGAGAAATAAGCAATAAGACTGAAATACTAATAAACATTTTAAATTATATTATCCCAAACAGAAATGCAAACAATAATAGAAAAAAGTCAAATTATCACCAAAAAAACTGCAAGTTATTAAATAAAAGCAAGTAGGGTCATTTATAAAAGGAGAAATTCAGATAAATAAGAAGTACTGAACTGTGTACACCGATCAGCCATAGCATTATGACCACCTGCCTATTATTGTGTTGGTCCCCCTTTTGCTGCCGAAACAGCCCTGACCCGTCGAGGCATGGACTCCACTAGATCCCTGAAGGTGTGCTGTGGTATCTGGCACAAAGACGTTAACAGCAGATCCTTTAAGTCCTGTAAGTTGTGAGGTGGAGCTTCCATGGATCGGACTTGATGGCCAGAACACCCCACAGATGTTCCATTGGATTGAGATCTGGGGAATTTGGAGGCCAAGTCAACACCTTGAACTCTTTGTCATGTTCCTCGAACCATTCCTGAACAATTTTTACAGTGTGGCAGGGCGCATTATCCTGCCGAAAGAGGTCACTTCCATTAGGGAATACCATTGCCATGAAGGGGTGTACCTGGTCTGCAACAATGTTTAGGTAGGTGGTATGTCTCAAAATAGCATCCACATGAATGCCAGGACCCAAAGTTTCCCAGCAGAACATTGCCCAGACCATCACACTGCCTCCGCCAGCTTGCGTTCTTCCCATAGTGCATGCTGGTGCCATCTCTTCCCCAGGTAAACGATGCACACGCACCCGGCCTTCCACATGATGTAAAAGAAAATGTGATTTATCGGACCAGGCCACCTTCTTCCATTGCTCCGTGGTCCAGTTCTGATGCTCACCTGTCCATTGTAGGCACTTTTGGCAGTGGACAGAGGTCAGCATGGGCACTCTGACAGGTCTGTGGCTACACAGCCCCATACGCAGCAAGCTGCGATGCGCTGTGTGTTCTGACACCTTTCTATCATAGCCAGCTTTAACTTTTCAGCAATTTGTGCTACAATAGCTCTTCTGTGGGATCGGACCAGAGGGACTAGCCTTCTCTCCCCACATGCATCAGTGAGCCTTGGGCGCCCATGACCCTGTCGCTAGTTCACCGGTTGTCCTTCCTTGGACCACTTTTGGTAGGTACTAACCACAGCATACCGGGAACACCCCACAAGGCCTGCCGTTTTAAAGATGCTCTGACCCAGTCATCTAGCCATCACAATTTGGCCGTTGTCAAAGTCTCTCTAATCCTTACGCTTGCCCATTTTTCCTGTTTCCAACACATCAACTTCGAGAACCGACTGGTCACTTGCTGCCTAATAAATCTCAACCCTTGACAGGTGCTATTGTAACAAGATAATCAGTATTATTCACTTCACCTGTCAGTGGTCATAATGTTATGGCTGATCGGTGTAACTCACATTATAGCACTTACTGTATAGAATGCTAATAATTAGATGATGTTTTAAATGTATAAGCGTGTTTTTAATGTGGAAAAAAGCTGCAAATTATTTCCCTGAGGCAATAAACAAACTCAAAACTTAATGACATACATCACATAAAACAGCTTGTGCATGAAGCACTGATGTTTTTTCAGATTTTTTTTTTTTGTCATTTTCCAAAACAATATAATCTTAAATATCTATCTCTGTAAATGTGCATCTCTACCTCTCACATCTCACATAGCTTGCACTGCATATCTGAGCATGTTTTTAAACACTGAATTATTTTATAGATCTTTTCACACCTTCTCTTCACTTTTATGAGGTTTAACTTGTGCATAAAGGACTTCAGCTCCATCTGACTGTTTGAGATGCTCTATATCTCTTTCTTTAGCCTCAGTTTCTGTAATTCCTCCCTTATTTTGCTGTTTGGAGCCGTGATGCACAGTAGCGTATTCGGTAGTGAGAGAGGAAATGCCTTTGATTTCGCTTCCATCTCTGTTTGGAAACACAACAGTGGAGTAATGAAGCGACTCTGATGAAACCTGTTTGTTCGCATACACAGACTCTCCGTCTTCTTCCTGTCGAATAGCCTGTGGAAATCGACAGGCAATAAAATTCAGTATTTAAAAATTTTATATGAAGATGTCATCCAAATATGTTCTCCAACTCTCATATCTGAGCCTGAAATGTCACACTGACCCTGTCATTTAAAACGAGTCCTGCTGTGTCTCCTTGTCCAGATTGGGAAGGACTCACTCTCCTGAAGAAAAGAAATCTCAATTCATATTATTACATTAAATCCCAATAGTGCTTAAAATTTATACTTGAATTTTGTAAAAATTGTTTTTGTTAATATGCTTATAGTCTCTAGAGTAAAAGTAAAGATTTTTACAGTAAACACACCTTACACACAGGAATATACCACACAACATCATCATTACTAAAATCCCAACAGCTGCACCAATCAGCACAGAGGAAATATCCACACCTGAACATAAAATAGAAAGCATAGAGTCCAAATATGAGAATCAATACATTATTATCTAATAAATATTACTGAATTGTTCAACATCAGTTTACATTCCACATTTATAGAATATTGTATATAGGTACATGTTCTCTAATAGATACCTCTATCACTGATGATATAAATAACCCAAAGCACCACCGATCCACCACTGTATTTCACAGAGCATTTGGGGCTTTTTCTTATATACACCTCTAAGTTAATTTTGCATTTTAAATGGTGTTTATATTTGTTTCATTTTGTACATACATTTATATTCTCTATCTATACTCCATACAGTTTTATACATTTGAAAAAAGTTTTTAAATTCATTTTTCAATATTATTCTGTTGGTATATTTTTGTCTTTTATATTGTCTATTGTCTCGTTCTGCTGATGGAACACTGGAATTCCCCATCTGGGATTAATTATCTTATTTTGTCTTATCTTTTTTTTGTAGCTGTATTCAAAGATCAATGGGAGTCAATGGAACAGAATATTACTAATTAGTGACCAAGGTTTAAAATAGTGATGTTTTTGTGTTTCTAACCTTTAGCAGAGTGATTAGCCACTTTCTTAAAGTAGAAAAGCTGGGTGTCAATGCCCAGGTTATTGGAGGCAACACACTGCAGAGTGAGCATGTCCGTAAATGATGGACGGATGGAGATGAAGCTTCTTAAAGTTGTGCTGTTCACAATCTCCTCCCTGGTGGTCAAAGAATTTTGAACAGAGAGATGCCACTCCAGTTTAGGAGATGGATTTCCATGAGCCTCACAGGAACACATGATCAAATCCTGAGTGCTGTTACAGCTGGAGGAGGGAGAGACCCGAGGAGCATCTGAGAGAGAGAGAGAGAGAGAGAGAGAGAAAGTTGTCTAGTTAGAGAGAGACTAGTGGCTTTGTGTTACTCTAATTTTGTGTTTTGCTGCTCCTTTAGTACTAGAAGGCCTGTCCAGACATCAAGCATCTTAAAGCCTTCAATATCAACAACATTGTGAACACTTTATAAACCTCTTCTCAGTGAGTATTTCCTTCAGCTTTGGGAATACTCACATCTTTTATAAACCCTATCAGCATGTAGAGGATGACATAGGAATGCTTTCATACAGTGCATTCCTCAAGCACTTGGAGCAACCCCTACTCCCTGGTTATTCTCTATCCATTCAAGAACCATCATCGCCAGGTGCAAAGACCATCCAGAAAAACCCCAAATGGTTCCCCAAAGCCCAAGAAACTAGGCAGGAAGCATTTCGCTCCAGAGGAACACCAGATGAGATCAAGGTTCCGAAGATTTGTTGGGCCAAAGTCAAGTCATTAGTGAAAGGACCAGTGATTCATCCTCTTCTTATTTTTATATCCATATATGTTTACAATGAAATTGTAACACCATGAACAACAGATTCTACTAGCAGGCTAATTTATTGTCTTGCTTCTGGCCCAGGTTGTCTGCATACTGATATACATCAAGCCTCAGCTCCTAGTATTAAAAGTATGAAAGTCCTCCGCACCAGGAGGAAATGACACCCCTACTGGTGTAATAAAGAACTGCACATTTTGAAACTATGTATTTATGTGTCATCACAAAACTCAGTTGTATTAGGACTGCCATGGCTGCAAAACCACAAGGCATATTTATCCTAGGAATTTGTAGCCTGGTCCCTTCTGGCATCATAGAGGTTCAGTCTTCATACAGAGCCCTAAATATACTGAGGGGGCAAACAAATTTCCTTAATGACCCGGGGACTGTGCCATTGACCTCCTACCAGGTACCACACCTACATTCTCTTGAGTGCACCCATTCTGTGTCTAAGAAGCAGCAGGTATGGAGGAATACATCAGTGAGAGATTGAGACAGGCTCATAAGGCCATGCACCTTACTTGCATCTGCTGGATTTTTCTTTGTAGAGAAGAAAGATGGAGGTATTTGAATCTGTGATGATTACTAAGGACTCAATTACATAACTGTGAGGATTTAAACATGACTTATGTTGTGCATACAACCACATTTATATCTACGAAGGATACAAGTGAAACTCTGCTGTCTCTACAACAAAGGGCACTAGGAATAACTAGTTCAGTCATATAGCTTGACCAATGTACCATTAATATTTCAGCTCTTGTTCAGTTCTTTCAGTTCAATGAGCAATATGCTCCACATTTATTTTAGGTAATATTGACAGATTTTTTTGTGATGTCTAGCCTGTAGGAGCACATCAGTCATGTAAGGACTATGTTGGTTACTGAAGTTACTGAAGAACAGTTACTGGATCACTTTAATATGAAAACTCTATTCTTATTAGGATACTTCATGTTCTCTCGAGGTGTATGCATGGAGGTGTATGAAGTGTGAGTGGTGCAAAATTTATTGATTTATGACTAACACCAGACATTCATCCATGATGTCATTTCACTCTTCAAAGGTGCTATATGCAGGCTGTTTTGGTCACTGACTGTAGAATAAACTTTTGTGTCCTTGAAGTGGAAGTTTACACCAGCACCCATACTTAATTACCCAGCTCCTACAATCCCATTTGTGGTGGGTATGGGTGCCTGTGAGGTGGTAGTTGGTGCTGTGGTTTCATTTCATTCTCCACCCTGTTGCCTTCTTTAGTAAGAGTTTGACTCCTGCAAAAAGGAACTTGAATGTTGACAACTAGGAACTCCTTGATATCAAGAAGGCCATGAAGGAGGCTTGATATTCATTGTCCATTGCTCACAACTTCTGGGATGTTGATTATGACAGATGAATCTGAAATACCTGGACAGACTATTGGAAAAGGTAGATGTTACAGAGGCTGTTTGGATAATTTAATCACACCTCAACAGGGTGTCCCTGAGTTACATGTACACAACAATTCCTTTCAGCACCATATTGGTTGCCTACTACTCATGTTGATGTTCAGAAGTACTTTCAGTTGGGACTCTTACTGGGGTAAGACTGCCCATACCCCAAAGTCCTTGGCCACACCTCTTAGTGGAATTTACTGACCTCTCAATAGTACCAAACATACCAAACAGCTGAGTTTGCTCCAAGGAGAGCATCTGGGAGTAAAGTCTTGAGCCACCATCCTGAATCCAATGGCAAAGTGGAGAGACTGAACCAGGAGATATGGAACCTGTGTAGCTATAGGAGGGACCAGCATGGCAACTGGTGCAATCCTTCACTTTGGCTAAATATGCCCAAAATACCCTACTCCACTAATCCACCAGGTTAATGTTCTTCCAATGTGTCCCCAATCACCAGTCTCCCATATTATATATACTATCCTATACTATCACTATCACAGACTTTTATACCACATAGTGTAGCAAATTTATAATAATAATAATAATAATAATAATAAGTTTATTTTACATAGTGCCTTTCTGCAAACTCAAGGTCACTTTACAATATGAAAATAGAGAAACATGACAGCGGACAAAGAACAAAGGAAATAAACAAGAAATCCATGGCATGAGTCAGATCATACAATCAGAGATCAGAAAAACAAGAAAGAAAAAGATGTGTTTTAAGGTTGAAATCCTGTAATGAAGAAAGATCACGTATGTTTTTGGGAAGAGAATTCCAGAGTGTGGGGGCAGAGATACAAAACACTCATCCACCAAATGATGCTAACCTGTGGCGTGGAATTAACAGTAGACCAGGATCTGAAGAGCGTAATGTGCGAGCTGGGGAGTGAGTATGAACGAGTATGATGTATGTATGGAGGGGGCGAGACCATGAAGTGCTTTGAAGGTGATGAGGAGAATCTTGTATTGAATACGAAAACGAACAGGTAGCCAATGAAATCTGTGTAGGGTGGGAGTAATATGAGAGGATTTCTTAGAAAAAGTGAGAACCCTAGCTGCAGAGTTCTGGATATATTGGAGCTTATTTAATGTTGTGTTTGGTAGAACATAGAAAAGAGAATTACAGTAGTCGAGTCGAGAAGTGATGAAGGCATGAACCAGTGTCTCAGCGTCAGTGATATTTAAGAAGGGACGTAAACGAGCAATATTACGGAGGTGAAAGAAAGCAGATTTGGTGAGTGAAGAAATGTGAGGCAGGAAGGAGAGAGAGGAGTCAAAGATTATACCCAGGTTTTTAACGGTGGTGGAAGGTCGAACCAAAATCCCAGCAATGTTGACATTATCAGCACAGAAAGGAGCAACATTTTTTGGTGAACCGACAAGTAGTAGATGTTTCATCAGTGTTGAGTTTGAGAAAGTTCCTGGTCATCCAAGCATTTATATCATTAATACACGCTGTTATGGAGTTGGTGGGAAAAGGAGAGTTGTGTTGAGAACTGATATAGAGCTGGGTGTCGTCTGCATAGCAATGGAAGTTAAAGCCCTGATGACGAATAATGTTACCTAAAGGGAGCATATAGATGATGAAGAGTAAAGGCCCAAGAACAGAACCCTGAGGAACACCGTGAGAGACAGGAGCAGTAGAGGACTTAGCCTGGCAGACAGAGATGTAATACTGGCGGTCTGACAGGTAAGAAGTGAACCAAGATAGGGCAGTTCCAGAAATACCAAGAGCAGAGAGTGGTGAGATTAGAATACTGTGAGAGATAGCGTCAAAAGCAGAGGAAAGATCTAACAGAATTAAAATGCTAATGGAGCCAGAGTCAGTGGCCATAAGAAGGTCATTGACAACCTTAAGAAGAGCTGTCTCAGTGCTGTGAAGAGTGTGAAAACCGGACTGGAAACATTCATGGAGGTTATGAGATGACAGATAAGACTGAAGTTGAGCAGCAACAACTTTTTCAAGTAGCTTTGAGAGAAGCGGAAGATTTGAAATTGGTCTGTAATTGGCCATATCAGAGGGGTCAAGGCCGGGTTTATTTAACACTGGTGTGACAGTGGACACTGGTGTGAGAAGGTGAGAAATGAGAAGTGAAATAGGCCGCGAAATAACAGGTGCAGTGTTTTTGAGTAGAGCAATAGGAGCAGGATCAAGATGACAGAAAGATGGATTAGATTTTTTGAGTAGCTCAGAGATATAAGCAGGGGTTGGAGGGGTTATAAGAGAGTGTTGCATGAATTTCTGTGATCCTTGAAGGAAGCCAGGTCCATGCTACAGTGCCCTCCTTTTAAAAAAACAAACAATTACTTTATCAGCTCTTTATAAACCCACTAATTATTGTTTATGCTCCCCACTTTTACTGGTTGTTTCTAAACCATGGGATAAATAACTAGATGGATTGTCAGCATTCTTACAAACATTCTTAAGTACAAGGCAAGTACTCACACTGAACATCCAGGTACACAGATGAGTTCTGATCTCCGAGCTGGTTTTGAGCTCTACAATAGTATAAACCACTCTGTGTAGAATCAGTCGTGTTGATGGTGAGATGTTTTCCGGTTCCTATCTGCACGTTCTCTCTGTACCAGGTGTAGTTCAGCACTGCTGGGTTTGCATCACTGCTGCAACTCAGAGACACTGAACTGCCCAAAAGCACTGAAGCAGATGGAGACGCTGATACTGACGTGTTTCTAGGAGCATCTAAAGACCAAAAACAGGGGTCTGTGAAATAGGGCTATGGTGACAGTGTAATTACAATATACTCTGACCTTTCTGTCTTTGTCTGATCCATTTGTAAAATATACTTCAATGGCATTTGGAGTTAAACTTTTAGACTTTTTTTTCCAGAAATTTCATAACTATATGCATGTCACACATTTTGCCCCTCAAGGGATATTTCTATATCTAGCTGCACGTTATAATTGTTACTTTTGATTATTTGGCTAGAAAGTTGGCAATGCATCTATAATTAGTTTCTTAAAGTGCTAATGATTAATTACTGAAACAAGACTTGAATCTTACAGCATTGTTGCTAAAGACTATAGGACATGGCAGAGAACAAACTCGTTGAGTTTCTTACAATTATACAGCCCTGAGTTTTATAAGCCATGTGACTTAGCACTAACAATACTCCAGCACTGTACGCACACTGAACATCCAGGTACACAGATGAGTTCTGATCTCCACGCTGGTTTTGAGCTCTACAGTAGTATAAACCACTCTGTGTAGAATCAGTCATGCTGATGGTGAGATGTTTTCCGGTTCCTATCTGCCTTCTGTTCTCTCTGTACCAGGTGTAATTCAGCACTGCTGGGTTTGCATCACTGCTGCAACTAAGAGACACTGAACTGCCCAAAAGCACTGAAGCAGATGGAGACGCTGATACTGACGTGTTTCTAGGAGCATCTAAAGACCAAAAACAGGGGTCTGTGAAATAGGGCTATGGTGACAGTGTAATTATAATATACTCTGACCTTTCTGTCTTTGTCTGACCCATTTGTAAAATATACTTCAATAGCATTTGGAGTTTGTTAACTTTTAGAATTTTTTTCAGAAATTTCATAACTATATGCGTGTCACACACTTTGCCTCTCAAAGGATATTTCTATAACTACCTGCACATTATAATTGTTACTTTTGATTATTTGGCTAGAAAGTTGGCAATGCATCTATAATTAGTTTATTAAAGTGCTAATGATTAATTACTGAAACAAGACTTGAATCTTACAGCATTGTTGCTAAAGACTATAGGACATGGCAGAGAACAAACTCGTTGAGTTTCTTACAATTATACAGCCCTGAGTTATATAAGCCATGTGACTTAGCACTAACAACACTCCAGCACTGTACGCACACTGAACATCCAGGTACACAGATGAGTTCTGATCTCCGCGCTGGTTTTGAGCTCTACAGTAGTATAAACCACTCTGTGTAGAATCAGTCATGTTGATGGTGAGATGTTTTCCGGTTCCTATCTGCCTTCTGTTCTCTCTGTACCAGGTGTAGTTCAGCACTGCTGGGTTTGCATCACTGCTGCAATTCAGAGACACTGAACTGCCCAAAAGCACTGAAGCAGATGGAGACACTGATATTGATGTGTTTCTAGGACCATCTGAGGGCAAAAACACAGAATTTAGGAGAAGGTCTGGGAGTAAAATTTAGTGTAGTGGGTGGTCTCACCACTAGATGCCAGCACTAGAGAAAACAACTATAAAAGTTAACAGTGTTTGGCTTGGATTTAGAGTTACATGAATAAACAGGAAAACTGACTGGCTGCTCCATCAACTGGACAAAATCTGAGATCCTGCCACAGCTTGGATGCTGCAGTCTGAGATTTTTAAGTGTGTAAGAGTCAAAATTAATATTCATCCTAAGATTAGCTCCCTTCTCTCTGTAATTCCTGCCACCTGACAACAGCTTTGTTCTTTTCTTTTAATGCTGTAGCCACCAGAACAATCTAAAGGCACAATGAACTTCTAGGAGTCTGGGGACCCCAAGAGCAAATTTAATTATTCTACATCTGGTAATGGCCAAACGACAAAAACACATCAAAGTTAGAGATTGGGGATGGTCTGCTTCAGATGGCCAGATCTTGAAGTAGACCATCGCCAATCTCTAACCTTAATGTGTCCTGTAGTTGGTGATAGCCTGGTGCCCAGAGAATCCACAGCCACTTCAATGAGAGTGGCAAAATGTGGCGCATGTGGCAGGGCATCCAGGCCATCACCAACTACAGGACAACATCACCTGCCTGTGACAGTGATGCTTCCCTTCCAGACGTGCTGGACAACTTCTACACTCGGTTAGAGGTGCAGAATAACGTGACAGTGAGGAAGACCACCTCTCTTCCCAATGACCAGGTGCTGTGTCTAACCACGGCTGATGTGAGGAAAACTACACAGAGTCAACCCATCGAAGGCTGCAGGACCAGATAACATTCCTGGCAAGGTGCTCAGAGGATGTGCAGACCAGCTGGTGGATGTTCTCACTGACATCTTCAACATCTCCCTGAGCAGCGCCATTGTTCCAACGTGCTTCAAGGCCACCACCATCATCCCCGTGCCAAAGAAGTCTTCAACGTCCTGCTTCAATGACTACTATCCCATTGCACTCACAGCCGTCATCATGAAGTGCTTCAAGAGGCTCACTGTGAGGCACATCAAGACCCTGCTGCCCCCCTCACTGGACCCCTGCAATTTGCTTATCTTCCCATCCGCTCACCACCACCCTCCATCTGGCCCTCACCTACCTGGACAAAAAGGACATGTACGTTCAAATGGTGTTAACAGACTTCAGTTCAGCATTCAACACAATCATTCCTCAGCACCTGACTGGAAAGCTGAACCTGCTGGGCCTGAACACCTCCCTTTGCAACTGGATCCTGGACTTCCTGACTGGGAGAGGTGTTCAGGCCCAGTAGCAGCTCTACTTTCTGTGAAGGCTGAGGAAAGCACATCTCCCACCCCCCATCCTCACCATGTTCTACAGAGGGATTATCAAGAGCATCCTGAGCAGCTGCATCACTGCCTGGTTTGGGAGTTGCACCGTCTCGGATCGCAAGACCCTGCAGTGGATAGTGAGGACAGCTGAGAAGATCATCGGGGTCTCTCTTCCCTCCATCACAGACATTTACACCACACACTGCATCCGCAAAGCCACCGGCATTGTGGACGACCCCACACACCCCTCACACACACTTCCTGCCTTCTGGCTAACAGTACCGAAGTTTCGGCCTCACGACCAGACTGTGTAACAGTTTCTTCCCCCATGCAATCAGACTCCACAACACTCAGAGACTGGACTGACAAGACACACACATAGTCCACTGATTTAGCACAGTTTTTACGCTGGATGTACTTTCTGACGCAACCCTCCCCAATTTTATCAGGGCTTGGGACCAGCACTGGGAATGAACTGTCATGTGGTTCCCTGGCCGGAAATCAAACCCGGGCTGCAGTGGTGAGAGCACCAAGGCCTAAACCTTAGTCTTCCAGGGACCACATATGTATGCATATTTGTTTGGAGTATGAGAGGGTGCTGCTAAGGTACTCAATCTGTAGCGATAATTAAGCCTACACAGTGTTTTCTCAGCAAATGTGTGGTATTTGATATTCAAGAATAATCTGGAGGGAAAATAGCAAAAAGTCTGTTTGGTGCTCCTAGTGATTGAGGACCAATTAGTTAGCAATTAACAAATTCTTCCAGATATACTCCAGCACTGTACTCACACTGAACATCCAGGTACACAGATGAGTTCTGATCTCCGCGCTGGTTTTGAGCTCTACAGTAGTAGAAACCACTCTGTGTAGAATCAGTTATGTTGATGGTGAGATGGTTTCCGGTTCCTATCTGCTCTCCGTTCTCTCTGTACCAGGTGTAGTTCAGCACTGCTGGGTTTGCATCACTGCTGCAACTCAGAGACACTGAACTGCCCAAAAGCACTGAAGCAGATGGAGACGCTGATACCGTCGTGTTTCTAGGAGCATCTAAAGGAGGAAGAACAGGATTTAGGAGACTCCATGAATCATTAAAAGTGTAGTGAATGTGAATTAATCAGCACTTACACAGAACATGTAGTGTAAAAGAGCTCTGTGCTGATTTGTTCTTGTTCTGGAGCTGGTAGGTGGCAGTGCAGGTGAAATTGACTCCATGATGCAGGTGAGTAGAGTTGAAGTTCAGCTGAGAGGAACTGAAGCTGGTGTTGCGTTTCTGCTCCTGTCTTCTCTCCTCTGGCAGGAAGTTCCATGTAAAAGTTGTTGGCTTTAAGAGACATGGAGGAGCTGGAGCAGAGCAAATGAGACTCACTGAAGTTCCCTCCACCACCTCATTTTGGTCCTCCACCTTCCCCTGATCCTCCTTATACAGTGTTATTGAGGGGCTGATTGGAGAGTCTGAGATAAACACACAGTATCACATTAGAGATGAGTTTTAAATGTGTTCCAGTGCATCATTAGTGTAATTACAGTTACACTGTACTGTGCTGCAGCTCTCACCTCGCACTCTTATATCTACTGATGAAGAGCTATAAGTGTGTTTCAGTCTTCCTGAAGTTTCTATTCTAAAGTAATATCTTCCACTGTCTCTCTCACTGATGTTGTAGAAGATGGTGGTGCAGTTCTTCATGCGGAGGTCTCCTATAATTTTCCCTTCAATCTTGTTCTCTTTAGTTACTTTAGAGTTAAAGACTTTGTTAATGAAAGGGTCGTCTTTAAACCAGATTCCTGTAAGAGCTGTCTTGAGGTCTGCATCATATTGTTTTTCAATCTCAAACCTGCAGGGTATGAGAACACAGAGTCCTCTCAGAGCTTCTACACTCTGTGGTAGACTGATGGAGAATTCTCTACACAAAACACCTGCAAACACAAAACACCACAAAATCATTAATACAGTAACACACAACACAAAATTCACAGATTTACAGAAAATTCAGCTTTACAGAAATCTGGTTATCAATTTAAGTTTAAAATCATTACTACAGTAACACGAACAGAATCAAAATTCAAAATTCTTACTTAATACTGTAGCAAAGTTAACTAGGAATAAGACTACCACAGAAACATGCACACCATAAATATAGTAGCGATGGCTTCATGAAATTTTTCAATGACAAAATTTAAATCAGGCAAAAATTCAGACTATTAATTTAAAGCCAGATAATTTGATAACTAGGAATAAGACCACAATAGAAACACGCACACAATCATTATATAGCAGCGATGACTTCATGAATTTTTTCAATGGTAAAATTGAAAATATCAGGCAAAAAATATCAGACTATTAATATAAAACCAGACAGTTTTATAACTAACTCTGTAGATAATAATATAACCATATCAGATCAGTGATACTCCCCTTCGAGAGACCGAACTAATTTCACTAATTTTATCATCAGAATCATCAACCTGTATGCTAGATCCTTTACCTACTTGTTTCCTCAAACAGATAATTCCTGAAACAATCAAACCTCTTTTAAAGATAATCAATTCTTCCCTTAGCATTGGCTATGTACCTAAATCTTTTAAATTAGCAGTTATCAAGCCCCTGATTAAAAAACCTGACCTTGACCCCTGTCAGCTGTCCAACTATAGACCAATATCAAACCTCCCCTTTATCTCCAAGGTCCTAGAAAAGGTTGTAGCACAGCAGCTATGCTCATACTTACATAGGAATAACATTCATGAAATGTATCAGTCAGGATTTAGGCCTCATCATAGCACAGAGACAGCACTGGTAAAAGTTGTAAATGACTTACTACTGGCCTCTGATCAGGGTTGTGTCTCCTTGCTGGTGCTGCTTGACCTTAGTGCAGCTTTTGATACCATTGATCATGCTATTCTCCTCGATAGACTGGAAAATGTAGTAGGCATTAAGGGAACAGCCCTTTCCTGGCTCAGGTCTTATTTGGCTGATCGTTATCAGTTTGTAAACGTAAATGGTGACTTCTCTTCTCATACTAAGGTAAAGTTTGGTGTCCCGCAAGGCTCTGTTTTAGGCCCATTGCTCTTTTCTCTGTATATGCTACCTCTGGGTAAAATTATCCGTAAGCATGGTATTAGCTTCCACTGTTACGCTGATGACACACAGTTGTATGTTTCAGCAAAGCCAGATGACAGACACCAGCTTAATAAAGTTGAGGAATGTGTAAAAGACATTAGAAACTGGATGCTTATTAACTTTCTCTTACTTAATTCTGACAAGACAGAAGTACTTGTACTAGGACCACATGCAGCTAGAAGTAAGCTTTCTGATTACATAATAACCCTGGATGACCTTTCTGTTTCATCATGTGCAGCAGTAAAAGACCTTGGTGTGATTATCGACTCTAGTCTTTCTTTTGAAGCTCATGTAGATTATATCACTAGGATGGCTTTCTTTCATCTCAGAAATATTGCTAAAATAAGAAATATATTGTCACTACACAATGCAGAAAAACTAGTTCATGTTTTTGTTACCTCTAGGTTGGATTATTGTAATGATTTACTGACTTGTTAGTCCAGAATGCAGCAGCAAGAGTTCTTACTAGAACCAGAAGATGTGACCACATCACCCCTATTTTGTTGGATGTTGTTTTATGTAGCACCAAGGTTCTGGAGAAACGTTGTCTCATTTCACTGTGTACTGCGTCAGCTATATATAGTTGAAATGACAATAAAAGCCTCTTGACTTGACTTGACTTGACGTATCTTATCCACACTGCACTGCATTCAAATTTCGTATTGATTATAAAATACTACTATTGACCTATAAAGCACTGAATGTCGCAGTACTCAAAAGAGAATGACTCAAAAGAGAATGCAACCTCTGGTGACAGTAGATAGTCTGATTATAATTACTGTATTTTCTCTTCTATAACTGTATACTATATAATGCAATTGTGTAACAAAAAGTGCAATTATGTAAACAGGAACTTATAAACTTATGAGCAACTTATGAGTATGAGCAATAGAGTTATTTCTGAATTCATTATAGTTTTAATTTAAAGTCTACTGTATTGAACAAAAGTTATTAACTGTTCAATGATGGAGACTTGATTACAAACTGTTCTCAACTCAGCTTTGTTGATGGTGGAGTAGCTGCTGCTTTATGTCCCAGGGTGCCCTCATGTCTGTGTTAGCTTCTGGCTCTCCCTTTTAGTTATGCTGTCATAGCTAGTCTTGCCGGAGTCCCTGCTTGCTCTCTGCACGCAAAGTACATTGTCCTTAAACATTAGAGGACAAAAGCTCACCTAATAATCTCTCCCTCTCTCTCTGTCTCTCTCCCTGTGATCTGGAAACCACTCACTGCTGCTGAGGATGGACCACTTGGACAGCCTGAAGATCATTGAGATTACTGAGAACGGAACCACTTAAAAACCATGAAGATGGCTTTGGACCACAATTGATATGAACAGTTTTGCTATGATAGCTTTAGGACTGCAATTCCCACAAACAGTTTTGCACTCAAGTCTCCATCAGTGACCAGTTTGATAACTTCAGCAAAACAGACTTCATGGGAAAACTGTAATGAATTTACTGGTTACGCAACTGCACTATTTGTCTGTGTACTACACAGGTATAGAAGGGAATTATTTATAATCGCACTATCCGGTGTCACCCAGACGAGGATGAGTTCCCTTTTGAGTCTGGTTTCTTCCTCATATTGTCTCAGGGAGTTTTTCCTCACCACCATCACCTCTGGCTTGATCATTACGGATAAATTCATACATTTACAAGAACCACAAACAAGCAGCAACTGAAGGCGGCTGCAGTAAAGGCCTGGCAAAGCATCTCAAGGGAGGAAACTCAGCATTTGGTGATGTTCATGGGTTCCAGACTTCAGGCAGTCATTGACCGCAAAGGATTTGCATCCAGGTATTAAAAAATAATCCCAATCTATATGAATATGTTAGTTTACCCACTTACTTTTGAGTCTGTGAAAATGGAGGGACTCTGTAAAAAATGGCTATAATTCCTAAACGGTTAATGCAATATTTCTGTTAAACTTCTTGAATTAAAGCTGAAAGTTGACACTTCAATCACATCTTGATTGCTTCATTTTAAATCCATTGTGGTGGTGTACAGAGGCAAAATTACAAAAATTGTGTCACTGTTCAAATACTTATGGACCTGACTGAAAATGCACTTGAGAAATCGAAGAAAGTGATTCTCACTGTGGTGGCATTGTAGTCCAGATGGGAGTGGGCCTTCTGCAGTAGATATATGACTGCATCATCCATGCCATGCTGAGGTCTGAAATGGAAGAGCGCTAGTCTCTCCAGGACCTTTGTGACATGTGATGTGAGGGCTACTGGTCTTTAGTCGTTCAAGGAGGATGGAGTTGTCTTCTTCGAAACAGGAACCAGGGAGGATGTTTCCCACTCCTCTAGCACCTTCTCCTTTGGAGGCTCAGGTTGAAGACGTGCTGGAGGTTTGCACAGTTGTCTCTTCAACTGGCTTGTAGTGACAGATAGGTTGGGGGTGGGAGTTGCGAGTCCCCTGAAGATGGCTGTTGGGTGAGGGGGGTAATTTGGGAGGGTAGAGGTGTGAGTCCTCTGAAGATCGCTGTGGGGGTGAGCAGGTGTGAATGGGGAATGTAGATAACAGGGTGGGAAAAGATGTTTGATCTTGGGGGAGAGGGAGTGGTGAGGGAGTGGAGGAGATTGAGGGTGGCATCGTATTGAACCTTTTGAAGAATAAATTCAGCTTGTTAGCTCTTTTTAGACTGCCCCCCACAGATTGTTGTTTTGCTTTGAACAAGGTGATCTGCTTCATGCCAGCCCACATGAAGGCTTCTTTAGGCTTCTTTGTTCTTCCTCATTCCTCATTCTCATGTTTGCATTCTGTTATGTTGTTAATGTCCTTCTGCACCTTCCTCATCTTTTCCTTGTCTGCCTGAAAACCTGTTTCTTTTTGGTCAGTACTTCCTTCAGGTCCTTGGTTATCCAGGGTTTGTTTTTAGGAAAACAATGCACCCTCCTGGCTGGAACTGTAATGCCCATGCAGAAATTGATGTTGTCTGTTATGCGTTCCGTCATGTTGTTAATGTCTTCCCCAGCTTGTTCACATAACACTTCCCAGTCTGGGGTCTCAAAGCAGACCTGCAGAGCCTCCTCTGCCTCTTGTGACCATCTCCTTATGGTCTTCTTTGTCACAGATGGCCTCAGGACAACAGGCCGGTATGCGGGTGTCAGTAGAACCAGGTTGTGATCAGACATTCCCAGTGGAGAGAGCGCAGATGAAGTGTATGCAAGCTTCATGCTTGCGTACAGGAGATTCATTGTTCTGTTCTCTCTGGTAACTCAGTTGACAAACTGGTGAAACTGTGGTAATGTGGTGGAGAGTAACACATGATTAAAATCCCCAGAAATGGCAGAGTTTAGCTGCTAAGTTTAGAGTCTCACGATAGCCGAGTATATGTCATCACATGCCGGTTCTGTGTCAGCTGCCAGTGGTATGTAAACAATAACCACAATGGCAACCGTGAATTCCCTCGGCAGATGATATGGACATAAACTAACAGCCAACAGTTCAACGTGTGGGCAACAGTGACACTCCTTCACAGTAACATGTCCCAGGTTACATCATCTGTTGTTTACAAGCAGTGGGACGCCTCCACATTTCTTCTAACCACTCAGTCCAGTGTCTCTGTCTGCCCTCACTATCTGAAAGCCAGGGATGGATGCATTTGAGGCCGTAATATCCTGAGTATGTTTCTGCCAGAGTTATGTCATCAGGGCAATCAAAGGAGGACAAAAGTACACACAAAATAAACAAAAAATAAGCAATGTACAAACCTTGAAACAGACAAAAAATGATGATGAGTTTCTCTGGTGCATTCATCTCTCTGTTCAGGAAAGAAAGAAAAGACACAAACAGACAAATGGATTGAATGAAAAATGTTAAAATAATAGTTTTTTTTTATTATCCAACACAGTACAGATCAAAACAAATCTGCTGGAATGTTTAGTACCAGTGTTCCATAATACTGCAGTTTAATGTAATACTGTTATTTAATAACCAGATCTGATTTTACTGGCCAATAAAGCTATCACACTAATATCACAGAGCACCACATAGACTATCATGTGCCTAACCCAAAACTCAATTATTTTGAGAGGATCTCTGGGCCATGCTTGACATGGAGGTAATTGAGGAGTCCCACAATGCAGCCTAATGATCCTTGTATCCAAGGTGGACATGGCAGTCTAGTTCTGTGTGGACTTTATAATGGTCAATGCAATATCAAAATTTAAAGCATTTCCAATGCCATGCATTGAGAAGCATGTGATCAGTTAGGCATAGCTTGCTTTTACTCAACACTTGATTTTACTAAGGGATATCGGAAGCTCCTCTTGACTCCAGTGTCCTGTGAAAATATGGCCTTTTATACTTTCTATTTGGGTTACACTACTTTGCTGCCTAAGTGATATAATCCTCTAGCAGAGGTCTCAAAATACTGGCCTGCAGGCCACATTCAACTGACAAGACAGGTTGATAAATGCAGAACATAAAATTAATCTTTTTTCTTCATTTATTAGCTATAGGCCAAAACTATGCCAGAAACCAGGCAACAAGCCAATTGTTGTGGTAGTTGTGGCTCAATGATTAGTGATAGTGATAATAGTGATAGTGAAGTGACTTGTGGCCAAGTACGGTGACCCATACTAGGAATTTGTGCTCTGCATTTAACCCATCCAAGTGCACACACACAGTAGTGAACACACACACACACACACCGTGAACACACACCCGGAGCAGTGGGCAGCCTTTTTTGCTGCGGCGCCCGGGGAGCAGTTGGAGGTTCGGTGCCTTGCTCAAGGGTCTCACCTCAGTGGTGGTATTGAGGGTGGAAGAGAGCGCTGGTCATTCACTCCCCCCACCTACAATCCCTGCTGGACCTGAGACTCGAACCCACGACCTTCAGGTTCACCTTCGGGTTGCAAGTCCAACTCTCTATCCATTAGGCCAGGACTGCCCCCAGGACTGCCCCCAGGACTGCCCCCAGGACTGCCCCCAGGACTGCCCCCAGGACTGCCCCCAGGACTGCCCCCAGGACTGCCCCCGTTAAGGCTTTCGGTTACTAGTTAGAAGGTTGGGGGTTCAAGTGCCAAGCTGCCACTGTTTGGCCCTTGAGCAAGGCCTTTAACCCTCTCTGCTCCAGGGGTGCTGAATCATGGCAGGCCCTGTGCTCTGACCCCTGCTTCCTAACAAGCTGGAATATGCAAAGAATAGCATTTCACTGTGCTGTAATGTGTATGTGACAAATAAATGCTTCTTCTTTTTTAAACAAATAAATAACCTCAGGTGACAACAAAAAAACACAACAGATTTCAATACGTAGTAATTTTTTTCCTCAAAAAGTAAACCAACGTTCAGAAACCAGGCGGGGAAAAAATTACACTCTTCCTACTTCCACAATCATTAAGAGAGTAATTAGCATCAAGAAGTGTGACTACCTCTATAAAAGCGGAACTTTTGGCAGTTTGGTGTTCTGGAACATTCATGTGTGTGTCTACATCATGGCAAAATTAACAGATATCAGCCATGACCTCAGAGAAGCAGTTTTTTCTGCTGTCAAACTGGGAAGGGTTATAAGGCCATCACCAAACAATTTGCAATTCTACAGTGAGAAGGATTGTTTACATTTACTTTTATGGCATTTGGCAGACACCCTTATCCAGAGCGACTTACAGTCATCTTTGTTTTTTTTTTATTTTTTTAATATAACTGAGCAGTTGAGGGTTAAGGGCCCAGCAGTGGCAGCTTGGTGGTGCTGGGGATTGAACTCATAACCTTCCGATCAGTAGTCCACCATGTTAACCACTGAGCTACCATTGACAAATAAATGCATCGTCTTCTTTTAAACAAACAAATAACCTCAGGTGTTTACAAAGAGACTTCAAGACAGTTGCCAATCTTCCCAGGAGTGAACGTCCCAGCAAATTCAGTCCAAGATCAGACTGTTTAATATAATGAAAAACCCAAAAGCTACATCATGTGACCTACAGACCTTTGTAAGCACATTAAATTTTTATATTCATGACAGCACTGAACAAGTATGGCTTTCATGGAAGAGTGGCTAGGAAAAAAGCCACTTCTCTCCAAAAAGAAAATGGAGCATGACCTAAGTTTGCAAAATTGCATCTGAACAAACCACAAAAGTTCTGGAACAATATCCTTTGGACTGAATAGACCAAGGTGGAGATGTTTGGTCATCATGCACAGCACCATGTTTGGTAAAAACCAAACACAGAGTATCACCACAATATCATACCAGCTGTGAAGCCTGGTGGTGGAGGGCTGATGATTTGGTTTTGCAGCCACAGGACCTGGGAAAGTTGCAGTTGTTGAGACAACGATGAACTCCACTTTATACAAGAATATTCTTGAGACAAATGTGAGGTCAGCTCTCCAGCACCTTAAGCTGGTCTGAAATTGGGTCCCAAGAACACCAGCAAATCAACATCTGAAAGGCTAAAGAAGTAAAAAATGAAGGTGTTGGATTGGCCAAGTCAAAGTCCAGACCTCAACCCTATTGAGATGCTGTGGTGAGATCTTAAGAGAGCTGTGCATAAATGAATGCCCTCAAACATCAATGAACTGAAGCGATGTTGTAAAGAAGAGTTGGCAAAAATTCCTCCAAAATGATGTGAGAGACTGATAAACTCCTACAGAAAACATTTATTTTAAGTTATTGTTACTAAAGGTGGTTCTACATTATTTTTCCACACTGGTTTCCGCTAATTATTATTTACAGACCCCCAGGGTTATATTCTGAATTCCTTTGTGAATTTGTGGATTTCCTCTCTAACCTGGTTGTTTCTTTAGACAAAGCATTAATTGTTGGAGACTTTAATATTCATTATGATAATCCAGATGACCCTCTGAGAACAGCGGTTATTATATCCTGAATTTATATTTTTCTGTAAAGCTGCTTTGTGACAATGCCCATTGTTAAAAGCACTATACAAATAAAATTGAATTGAATGTTGGTTTACTTTTTGGGGAAAATGACCACATATTGAAGTCTGTTGTTTTTTTGTCGCCTGAGGTTGTTTGTTTGTTTGTTGGTAATACCTGATAAATAAAAACACTGAAAGACGGCGTACCTTCTTTTTCCCATGACTGTATTTATAACCAGCTATGCATCAAACCAAGAGAATTCAGGGGCACTTGATGAGAACACAGACTTGATGCTTAGCTTGCTGTATTTGTCAGGGGAAATAATGAGTAGTTTGAGGTGACTGAATTGTTTTACGTTCTGTTGCGGAAAGACTGCAGTCAAGGACATATTTCAGGAAATGCATTAATTACATCAGATCGAGTGGCTTACAACACCATCAGTTTCATGAAGGAACAGCAGGATATCATGATGTTTTGCACTGGCTGAGCAGAGGCTGTGTCCTGAAGAGATTCTTCAAGTTTGACAGACAGTTCAGGAATTCATAAAGTGGGGCAGGCTGCATGTTCCTGAGATGCTGAACTCAAATGGGTGATGGACCAAACAATTTATTCTGGTATCATACAGGAATTAGGGGTGTAAAGCAATGGTGTTATCTGTATTTCTATCTGTTTAGGGCTCAAAATAATCATATTTCCTGTTAGGATTTACATTTACATTTGGGCATGGTCTACACTGGAAGGATTTTTTGTTTGTGTGTTTGTTTGTTTTTTTTAATATTCAATAATGTGAACCCTATCACTGTATTCCCAAAATTCAGTTCAATTCAATTTTATTTGTATAGCACTTTTAACAATGAACATTGTCTCAAAGCAGCTTTACAGAACATAAGAAACAAAAAGCATGCAAACAGAAACAAAAAGCATGCAAACAGTCCTAGATGTTAGACAGAATTATCCCTAGTGAGCAAGCCTGAGGTGACTGAGGCGACTGTGGCAAGGGAAAACTCCCTGAGATGATGTGAGGAAGAAACCTTGAGAGGAACCAGACTCAAAAGGGAACCATCCTCATCTGGGTGACACCGGAGATCGAAAGATCAGAAAGGTTTGCTGGACACACTCAGAGTGCTTCTGCGATCATTTCATTATAATGACTGTATGATTTTCCAGGAAGATTTTCTTTTAATAATAATGGAGAATGATAATTTAAAAGCAATGAAAAACATGTTTTAAAAAAAAGTACAAGTAATATTTTTAAAATTAATTAAATGATTATTTTTGGAGATATGCAAAAAAAAAAAAATTCTGTTGTTTGTACAGAAATATGGCTTTATTTTTTAGATATATATTGCAAATCAGGAATGTACACTACTGTTAATTTGTTTTTCACAAAAAGACTGAGAAAAAGGAGAAAAT
This sequence comes from Pangasianodon hypophthalmus, assembly GCF_027358585.1. Classification (NCBI taxonomy): domain Eukaryota; kingdom Metazoa; phylum Chordata; class Actinopteri; order Siluriformes; family Pangasiidae; genus Pangasianodon; species Pangasianodon hypophthalmus. The sequence continues at coordinate 599,670 of NC_069727.1, forward strand.
TCCATCTATCTTTCCATGTGTCCAAATATTTTGGGCTAGTTTCAAATCTTTTTGTGCGGTTTTTGAGTTGTAGTTATGGTGGGAATTTTGATGAAACCTGGCAACCCTCCCCACAAGCTTCTGTGAAAACTGAAGGGATCCCTGTCCCTAAAACTGGAAAGCCTTTTAAAAATCAGTCAAACAAGTAAACAAGCAAACTGCCTATTTTTCGTATCTGTACTCGTTTTTGTTCAAGACAATCTGAATAATGTGTTCGTATTCAGTTACACTCTTAGTATATAATGTGACTGAGTAAGCTTAAGAACTTTCTTGCAAAACAAATGTCCTTCCCAAATCAGGGAACTGTTGTTTACAGTTGACAACAATAGCCATAATATAATAACATTTTATCAGATTTACTTCAGTTTTGGGGTTTGTTACACTCCAGAAACACCAGAAAAGTTTTCTGGACACACTATCAGACTCGACGACGAAGTTGGACGCAGTGCTGCTGAGAGTTACACTGGGGTCCGTTTAAGCAGCTTTGCACTATAATGACTGTATGATTGTCTGAGAAGATTTTCTTTTAACAACGTTGGAGCATGTTCAGTTAAGAATGAAAAAAAAAAAACATGCTCGATGAATATATGTGCTAAGATTTTAAAAACTGATTAAATGATTTTTTAATGGTTTTATTTTGGAGCTCAGTAAGGTAGTGTTGAGGTTTTTGGTTGACGACAGACCAAAAAAATAAATAAATAAAAAAATCATGAGGATCACTGTTAAATAATAAATTCTTCAATAAACTCACTAGAGTCCACTTATAAAAATGTTTAATTTAATCACTAATGATATTAAAACACACTAATGATATAAAAAAAACATGTAAGACAACACAATATATATAATATATATAATACACAACACCACAACATGTAATATACAACAGACATTATCAGAAAGGAATAAATTTATGAATGTAAATAGAGCGCGATTCTTACCTGAACGTAAGTCTCCAGTTCTCAAAATGAGTGTGTTCTGATGAAATGTCCTCAGTTTTACCCCACATGCTGATAAGTATCTCTCTCTCTCTCTCTCTCACACACACAACTTCCTCTAAAATGAAGTTGTGTACATCTAGTTTTGCGTTTTTTTCCCTGTTAGCCAATGTTAGAATTTATAACTACTTAATAATAATGAATGCTGTAGAAAATAATGTTATTTAGCGTGACTATCATTAGGAGATGAGCGTCGTACGATAGACCGTGCAGACAGAAACACACAAGATTATAGCAGGTTAATCTACTTGCATCAGTCCTGGAGTCATTTACAGACAAGCTGATCTGTATTTTTAAAGAGTTTTATTTTTCTTGGAAACGATGGCAAGACAAATAGGTCCTGTGAAAATTCAGCAGCATTCATTCATGGCATTTAGCAGACGTGCTTATCCAGAGTGACTTACAATTATCTCATTTTATACACCTGAGCAGTTGAGGGTTAAGGGCCTTGCTCAAGGGCCCAGCAGTGGCAGCTTGATGGTGCTGGGGATTAAACTCATGACCTTCCGATCAGGAGTCCACAGGAAAAAAAAATATATATATATACACACATATATATCTCATATATTTATCGGCCCTTGAGCTCTTTCCATTCATGCGTTGAAGTCTCACATCAACTGTATTGCAATAGCATTACTAATTACTTAACTTCCATATCCTGTAACTGTTATAGTCACCAAGTGTGATAACCATACAAAGATGCAGAGGTGCTGCTGTATGTGTGTGTGTGTGTGTGTGTGTGTGTGTGTGTGTGTGTCAGTTTAAAGTCACTGATGAGTAAATTCCAGGAGGAAGCAAAAAGGAGAAAAGGAACAGAAGACTGATGAAAGTGAAGACAATGACAATACACAGAGTATTGTGTATAAAGTGATTTGTAGAGATTGTAAAGTGCATTACGGATATTTGTTGGATTTTATGAACAGAAAGAAAAGCTGTTTAACATGATGTTTAACCTTAACATAACGTCTCATGACTCTTAATAGAAGCTGATTTATGGACTATGTAAATATGAATCAATACCAATATCAGTATTCAGTCCTGGATCAATGCTGTGCGCCGATACACGCGGTTTAACTTCTTAACCATAAAACTCAGCATGAGGAGGTCATCACACAACCACCACCAACTAACCAACTAACCAACTATACGTTACTCATTTTAGTATCGGGATTGGTATCGGCATCGACAAGAACCTAAAACGTACACACAGTGGATGCATGTGTTCAGTCAGGAGCCGAGTCTGTAATCATTTAATGCATGTGGAATTAAATTAATTAATGCAATTAGTGGAATTAATTTAATTTAAAGCATCATATGGAATTTGTATCTTCTCACCAAACTGTGAAAGGACGATCAGATTTTGTCTTTTTTAGGCCTGTAGTTTTTTTGTGCTCAGATTGTTAAATTAAGGTATTAAAGTGGAATCATGAAAGCGTCTTTGTCTCACTGTAACTCATGACATTTCCGTCTACAGTAAACTCGACAGTAAATATCTGTATGTGTGTTGTTTGTGGAAGCTCATGCAAAGTGTTATGACCTTCAGGAAGTGAAACTGAGCTGCTGAATTTACATGTTGTTCGTCGATGTAATACAAGTTTCGATAAACCGTGGTGTGATCTTTATCCCGTGTTAGCCTGTCCACACTTTTACACTTTCCAACACAGAAATAACAAATAAACTTTTGTGTAAAATAAGATTTTTAGAGCCTGTTTTTCCTGCTCCAACACACCTGATCCAGCCTTCACCACCATATAACCAATTATTACTCATGTATTGTAATAATAATAATAAGAAGAAGAAGAAAAAGAAGAAAAACAAGTCAAGGTCAGTGTTGATTTTGCCAAAAACAGACCACCGCTAGTCCTCCTTATTCACCATGTGCATCGAGATGTTGTACCACATGATCTCACACACACTGAATCTCAGCGGATCCACACAGTCCATACAGGATTTTGCTGACTTTCAAAAATGCTTGAATTTGCTGCGTCTTTTTTCAAAATTTGAAGAGTTTATTGTGCATTTTTGAGACCTTTTATCTGTACTCATGTTCGATGCACGTGAATTGAAGAGGGCTTTGGCTGAATGTGCGTTGTGATGACATCACATGATGCGTCTCGGCCCAAATCTGCTGTAATTTATAAAAATTGCAAGCTTCTCTGAATATTACGGAGTTTGCTTGATTTTGCATTAATTTCTTTCTACAGTAGAAGAAAAGGAGAAACAACATGGGAAAGCTGTGAGTTAAACGTTAAAACAACCCAAATTTCCGCTCGTAGGGAAAAGCAACAAATTTGACCTGAACACGTTTAATATTAAGTCTTAATTTTAAATGATGATTAAATCTCCTCACAGCGGTTCTTCTGGAGTTCCTCAGCGTTCAGTACTCTCTCCACTCTTCTTCTTCAGCTCTCGTGGCTTTAGTCGTCACTGCTACTCCGACAAAACAACACCGGACTTCTTGATATGCCTCAAAAGATAGTATCTTCTACACAGAGCATTCAGAACGCTGCTGCTCACATGGTTCACCACCTCCTGAAGTTCTTATATGAAGGAACTAAGGAACTCCATTGCCTTCCTTTCAGATCAAGAACTCAATCCAAACTCGTCTACGCTTTCCAGGTTTTTCAAGAGCAGCGTTTTATCAACCTACCCCGGTTCAGAACACACGGTTCCTGGCAGGTTCTCTTCCAAGATCCAAACTTCTCCTCCACTCTGTAAAGGTCTCATTCTCATTCTTGTCAGACGATATCTGGCATTAAAAAACTCTCTTAACTAGAGCCCTATTCAGATGGGATTAGTTTTCCATGTGGAGGTGTGTAACGTAATTATTCCTGGAGTATCGCTGGGATTGACAGCCAGAAGCCGTCATGTCAGAATTCTTTCTGCTCTTGAACATCTTGACATCTCAAAGTTTCATCCTCTCATCATCTCAAGGGAGTTTTTCTTGCCACCGTCTTGCTCGATAGGGATAAATTTAAATATAAAATGTACATTTTTTTTTCTGTAAAACTGCTTTGTGACAATGTTAAAAACAGTACATAAATAAAACTGAATTAAATTGACGCTGTATTTTACCGTCTATAAACAGAGCAGTAGAAATATCTCCAGATAATATACATCTCGTCTGTCTAGCAAACCAGGTAAGCTTTAGCGCAGACTTTTAAATCTAAATCTAAAACATGTTACGTTTGAATAAAATTCATTAAAAGCAATACAGACCCATTCTAAAGAGGGAGAGCGAATAATAATAATAATAATAATAATCTCAGATTTCTGATTGCACGCTTTTATTTTAAGACATCAAGGTGTTCGTGAGGTGTAGAAAAATGGAGTGTGGGGATGTTTTATTCTTAGAAATGTGTGAGAAAAGGAGAAAAATGAGATTCCTAATGTGATTCAGTTGAAAATGTTGACATGAACTAAAAAGAATAAAGGAGAATAAATACAATTTCACTTCATTTTCATTGGATTTGTATTTAAACTTGTCATTAAAACATGTGACAGGATGGAGGAAGACGAGCTCTGTACTGTAATATGGCATCTGTGTAAATATCTTCTATCAGTACATGAAACACTCGAGAACAGTAAACACACACTTTTGTTCTTATTAAAAATGTAAAAATGCATTTCGTTTGGCATCGTATCAACAGAGGGCAGTCTGTGCGTCAGTAAACATTACAATCAGCTCAAACAATACTTCAGCCTTCTCTCCACATTACTGCAGGAAGTTAGCAAGTGACAACGACCAATTTCTGCTAAGAACTTACAGGCTAGCGCGCCATGGGACACTGCTAAAAATTATTTATAATAATTGGTATTCTTGCAAATTGAAAACTTAGCTAACATGTCAGGTCGGGGAAATGGTCAGTGCTAGCTAGCCTGTAAATTTGCTAAGTGTAAGGGATATGGACGTCTTGTGGTTAATCAGGAAAACTGTAAATTGCAAAAGATGAACTTGCAAACTCAGGTAGCTACTAGGTATTACTTGTTAGCTAAGCTGATGGGATGTCGTATTTCTGATAAAAAAAAAAAAAAGAAGAAAAAATATTACACTCTTCAAAATATTACCTTGGCTAACTTGCAAATTGGGACAATTATATTTTACAGTAACGAACTGACAAGGTAGCTAAGCTAGCAAGATGAATAAAATGTAATAATGAAAAACATATTTCTGCTAAATTGTACAAATTTTACACATTAAAATGTGAACTTAGCTAACATGCCAAGTGCAAATGCTCAGTGCAAATTAGCTTAGCAAGCCAAAGGTATATCTGGTTGAACTTCTGGTAAATAAAAAAAAAAACCTGTAAATATGAATGAATTGTAAGCTGCTAAAGTACAGATCGAGCCTGAAACATGCAGCCTTTAGCGTTTAGTGCTAATACTGCAGAACTGCGCATGAACATGCCGGTATTTAACGAGGATCATTGATTACTGCTATAAAACCTGCTTTAGCGCATCATAAACAGCATGAAATCAGAAAATAAAGAACAGTTTTCATTCATCAGTTATCAAAAATGTATAAAATTATAATTTCTTCAACACACCTATTCTGGTAAAACATGATCTGGGGCGAGATCAAAGTGTTAGAAGAGAATGAAGAGACGACAATTAACACCGTTACGGGTTTATACGACTGTGTGTGTGTGGACTGAGACAACGATTATTAGTGTTCGATAACTGATGAAATAAAAACAGTTCTTGGGAGTGAACACAGACGTTTGGACCCGACTGCGCGCACACACACACACACACACACACACACACACACACACACACACAACCAGAGCTTTAGAGATTTCGATAAGTCATAATCTTCTTTCAACACTGTCATGATTAAAATCTTTAAAAAAAAAAAAAAAAAAAAAAAGTCAAGGCTTTGTCTCGGGACAATTAACAGTAATAATAATAATGATAATAATAATAATAATAATAATTCTATCATTAATTAAACAGAAAACATGGACAAATGTACAAGCAAGGTAAAATAAGAGTGGCTGTTGCATATATAGCGGTTGTATACGTATTATAAAAGGAGAGAAAGCTCTAAAAACAGTGGGTGTGGTGACGGTGAGATCGCACCACGCGCCCCTCAGGCACCCCGAGTAACTCCGACAGGGGCGAGTGGGGTGGACTCAGCCTGACACGCTGGAGAACCGTTAGCACATTGGTCACTGGTTTAAACTAAGACTGGGAGAGACTGACTTGCTGGGGCTGATTAGCAGGGGGTATGATTAGACACGGGCAGTACAATGCTGTGTTCTGTTGGTGAGAATACTCCAGTTTCTGAGGAAGGATCAGGTAACAATCAAAAGGTCACTAGAGGCAAAAGGTCAAAGATTAGGGGTAGATCGAATCTCAGTGGGGCAGATAGGAAGAGCTGGGGGTGTAGTGAAGTCTGATGAGGAATAGGGTGGGAATACTGCAGACAAAAAGGGGAAGAGAGGAAACAGTAAGACCAACTCACACGGACGGGGGGCAGAACAGGGTATGCTCACACAGACAGGGGGTTAACTGGAGTAGACTGGGGGCAGACGAGGTTAATATTTTAGTGGACTGGGGCAGACAGGGGTATACTCGGGTACAAAGTGGGGTCTGTTTAAGAAGATTGTGTGCACACCAAGTTATGATTGATTAAACTTTGGGCAAACTGGTTAGACTAGTGGGCAGACAGGGGTATACTCAAGTAGACTCAAAGCAGACCAGAGTACACTCAACTGGACTTGGGGCAAACCAGGATACACTGCAGTCGAATAGAGTTAGCCCAGGGTACATTTTATCGGATTGCAGGCAGACCAGGGTATACTGCAGATAACTGGGGGGTAGACCAGTGGACACTCAAGTGGATAGGGGGCAGACCAGGGTAGATTCTAGTGGACAGGGGGCAGATCAGTGTACGCTCGAGTGGACAGGGAGCAGACCAGGGTACATTCTAGCAGACTGCAGTCAGATCAGAGTACACTCTAGATGACTAGGAGCAGACTACTCAAGAGGACTGGGGGCAGACCAAGGGTACCTTCCAGTGGACTGGGGGCAGTCAAGGGTACCTTCCAGTGGACTGGGGGCAGTCAAGGGTACCTTCCAGTGGACTGGGGGCAGACCAAGGGTACCTTCCAGTGGACTGGGGGCAGACCAAGGGTACCTTCCAGTGGACTGGGGGCAGTCAAGGGTACCTTCCAGTGGACTGGGGGCAGACCAAGGGTACCTTCCAGTGGACTGGGGGCAGACCAAGGGTACACTCCAGTGGACTGGGGGCAGACCAAGGGTACCTTCCAGTGGACTGGGGGCAGTCAAGGGTACCTTCCAGTGGACTGGGGGCAGTCAAGGGTACCTTCCAGTGGACTGGGGGCAGACCAGGATACACTCAAGTGGACTGGGGGCAGACCAGGGTAGATTCCAGTGGACTGGGGGCAGACAAGGGTAGATTCCAGTGGACTGGGGGCAGACAAGGGTAGATTCCAGTGGACTGGGGGCAGACTGGACAACGCTGGGAGTGTGCAAATTAGTTTATGCTCATGAGCACAGACACAGTCTGGCCTATACTGTAGTATACTGAGACAGTCTGGAGACAGATGAGGGAAAGAACGGGTTTCGCTGGAAGAGACCGGGTCAGTAGAATGCTGTTTTTTAGTTGGTGAGGGTACTCGAGGCTCTGAAGTAGGATAGAAACTTGAAGCACAAACTGACAACAAAGTACCAGATGTTTCTGGCCATCTGAGAGCGAGCGATAAACACACGCCAGATAAAGACCAGCAGGACCGTGTTAAACGTGTAACGGATGTTCCTCAGTCTGAAAAACAGAGAAACCATGAGACTTATTATTTACACGTGATGATGAAGATAAAGCTACTTTGGACAGACGGTAAAGTTCGTATGCGTGTCGTACTTGCGCAGGTGCTGTCTGGCGGCTGGAATATCGGCCATGTCCTCGTTCAGTACGTACTTCTTGGTGCCGATGCAGTAGTTCTCAATGTACTCAGGCCAATTCAACTGACGCACATCAAAGTTAAACATCTGAGAAAGAGAGAAAGAGTTTATATCACCACTCGGACACAAAAAACCTGCATCAGGAAAAATAAATAAATAATAAGTGTGTACTTGGTGTAGAGCGTGTACCTTTCGGTCCTCGGTGCTCAGCTGGTTCATCAGCATGTTCATGTTGTCAGAGTTCCACTCCCAGTCCTGACTGCTGAAGTACTCCAGCAGCCCGATGGCTTTATGCAGCCTGTTAAAGATCCGCATCATTCTGCACACACGGATTACAGTAAAAAAGTTCGTAGTGGAGTCTGAGGCTTTAACAGTCCACGCAAACAAGAGCAACTCGAGAATACGCAACTCCAGAACCCTGAGCTGAGTGTTCTGCAGCTCTAGAATTTATTTCTGCTACATTAATATACAGGTTTAAACTACTGAAGGAACCAGGACTGCACTAACACCAGAACCAAGACGAGCACTAAAGCTAGGATCAGAACGCAAATGAAACAGAACCAAACTCAGAACTACAACTGAAGCCACAACAGAACTGATATCAGATTTTAGCAGATAAAACTAAAAGAAAAAGTAAAACAAAGCGAAAAGCCGGAACCGGAACTAAACAAGAGCACGGATCAGAGCTATAACTAAAGCCAGAACTAAACCTGCGACTCAGACCAGAACCAAAACTAAAGGCAGAACCAGTCCATAACTAAAGCTAGAACCATAACAAGAGCTACAGTGGAACTAAAACTAGTGCCAGAACTAAAGCCAGAACCATAAAGAGACCATGAACAAAAGCCAGAATGAGGATCAAAGGTAAAGCTGCTTTGCTAATGTCTGTTGTTAAAAGCACTATATACAGTATATACATGAATGTAATCGTGGATGGTCAGGTGTGTGCTCAGGTGTGTGCTCAGGTGTGAACAAGGTTATGTGCACATGCTCAGGTGTGTGTATAAGTGTGTGATTAGGTGTGTGTGTGTATAAACCGAGCCCCAGGGGGTGCTGTTGTGCAGGTGTGCTGGTGTGCCATTGTGCAGGTGTGCTGTTGTTCAGTTGTGCTGTTGTGCAGGTGTGCTGTTGTGCAGGTGTGCTGTTGCGCTGTTGTACAGGTGTGCAGGTGTGCTGTTGTGTTGTACAGTTGCGCTGCTGTGCAGGTGTGCTGTTGTGTTGTACAGTTGTACAGTTGTGCTGTTGTACAGGTGTGCAGTTGTACTGTTGTACAGGTGTGCAGTTGTACTGTTGTACAGGTGTGCAGTTGTACTGTTGTACAGTTGTGCTGTTGCGCTGTTGTGCAGTTGTGCAGGTGAGTAGTTGTGCTGTTGTGCAAGTGTGCAGGTAAGTAGTTGTGCTGTTGTGCAGGTGTGTAGTTGTGCTGGTGTGCTGTTGTGTAGTTGTGCTGTTGTGTAGTTGTGCTGTTGTGTAGTTGTGCAGATGTGCTGTTGTGTAGTTGTGCAGGTGTGCTGTTGTGTAGTTGTGCAGATGTGCTGTTGTGCAGGTGAGTAGTTGTGCAGTTGCGCTGTTGCGCTGTTGTGCAGGTGTGCTGTTGTGCAGGTGTGCTGTTGTGCAGGTGTGCTGTTGTGCAGGTGTGCTGTTGCGCAGGTGTGAGGTCTTACTGTGGTTTTTGCCCGGACAGTCTCAGGAACAGGTCGTACAGGAGCGCGGGGAACTTGTGGCTCACCAGGATCCAGTACTGATTGATCAGGTAGTTTGAGGTGATGTTAGCATTGGGCCGACGGAACGCCTGCTCCAGAGGGTTCCGTTTAAACGTCGACATCACGTGATGCTCTGATGGCAAAAGCAACGCGACAGCAGTTTACTGAAGTTAATAAACGAACGTCGCTGTTTAAACAGAGCTAGCTGTTAGAGCGTATAACGCTAGTCAGCTACACGCATCTGCACACGTACGCTGTATATCCGTGTTGTATACGTACCGATCTCTCCCCAGTGGAAAGGGTTAATGCCTCCTGTTGTACAGTTATAAACCAGAGCAGACTTCGGTCTAAACACACACACACACACACACACACACACACACACACACACACACACACAGGAAACAGGAAACAGAAGCAAATCAAACCTCTGGCCCGAACACTAGGTTTCACCTGATTGGTGAAATTCAATAAACGTTACACTTAAACCATTATTCTGTTTATAGAAACACTGAGCCTGTTCTGTTGCTTAGCAACCAAAGCCTACTGTTAATAAACTACATCATGTGGTGGAAAAACGGTTTATTGTAAATATTACTCATAACTAATTAAATAATTTATTATTAAACAGAAGAAAGCACCCTATGGTTCAGACACATGCAGCTTGCTTTAACTTCACTTTTTTACAAATCTGATGGTTTTGAAACAACAAATCAGAAATGTATAAGTTTGTTTCTAAAGCGAAGATTTAATAAAAGAAGAAAAACCATGACTTCCTTTTCTCAGGAAGTCCTCGCGTCCTTGAGGGAACCCTGCACACGAGCGCACGTCAGCTCCCTTTAGCCAGAGAGCTAATGTTTCATCATATCACAGAAACGCGTACTGCACACTTTATAATGTTTTAATGGATTTAAAATGGAACTCTAACGCACGTATCCAGGCAAAGCTCATTTCAGCTGCATGTGAAACGTATCATCGTAAATGCATTTGCGTCACGCTGAAGCACACCCATGATGAAACCTGTAACACAACGTCCCTGAGTGGATTATTGCTTCAACAGTTCTTCATTTTCACAATAAAACATCAACATGGACAGTCTGTTATTTTGCAATTCGCTACTTTGCAGGTTTCTGCACAGGTATGAGTTCATGGGCCGTGATGCAACGTGGACATTTTCCAGCATGGCGGAACCCGTGGACGTTTGGCAAGCGCCGATGCCGAGTGTCTTTTCTTGCACAAGCTTCAATCGTCAGTTTCATTTCGAAATAACAGACGAATTCTGCATTTAGAACGTCGGCCATTTTAAGGCTCTGTTCCAGAACACACACGCTGGTGGACTTTCGTTGACGTTGCTTTGTTACTACAGTGTGCATTACCCATAATGCTTAGCGTGTGTGCGCGTACCTGTGCACTGCAGTGTACCAGCCTGCGGCGAGCGTCAGGTTGATCACCACGTCGACTGGAATCAGATCTGCTACTGCATCATTACTGGCTCTCATTGTCCTCAAGATCCCCTTACCTGCCTGTACACACACACACACACACACACACACACACACACACGTTTGGCCCTTCATCTAGCTGTCTATCCATACCTGTCTCTCTATCCATCTGTACATATCCACCTGTCTTTATCTTTCCACTGGTGTACATTAGCTCTACAGACAGATGTATATACACTCACCGTCCGCTTTATTAGGAAGGATATAGTAACTCACATAATCACTCTTTACAACCATGGTGAGCAGAAAAGCATCTCAGAACACACAACACATCAAGCACATCCACCTCAAGGTCTGATGTGCTTTTCTGCTCACCACGGTTGGGTCATTCTCCTCTGATCTCTCATCAACACAGTGTTTCCACCACAGAACTGTCTCTCACAGGATGTTTTTTGTTTTTCGCACCATTCTGTGTAAACTCTAGAGACTGTTGTGTGTGAAAATCCCTGCAGGAGATCAGCAGCTTCTGAAAAACTCAAACCAGCCCATCTGTCACCAACAACCATGCCACGGTTAAAGTCACAGAGATCACACTCTTTCTTCATTCTGATGTTTGATGTGAACGTTAACTGAAGCTCTTCACCTGCATCTGCATGAGTTTATGCTTTGCGCTGCTGCTTGGCTGATTAGAGAACTGCATAAATGAGCAGCTGTACAAGTGTTCATACTAAAGTGGACAATAAGTGTACGTATGTATATAAACAATGGACATCACAGTAATTACCGCGATGAAGACACCACTCGGGCCGTTGAAGTTGTCAATCCAGCCCTAGAGAGAGAGAGAGAGAGAGAGAGAGAGAGAAAGGGGTGAGACAGAATTAGTCACTAGACTGTGTTTGTGTTGATGACAGGAGTGAGAGGAGTGTGAGGAGTGTGAGGAGTGTGAGGAGTGAGAGGAGTGTGAGGAGTGTGAGGAGTGAGAGGAGTGTGAGGTGTGTGAGGAGTGTGAGGAGTGAGAGGAGTGTGAGGTGTGTGAGGAGTGTGAGGAGTGAGAGGAGTGTGAGGAGTGTGAGGAGTGAGAGGAGTGTGAGGAGTGTGAGGAGTGTGAGGAGTGAGAGGAGTGTGAGGTGTGTGAGGAGTGTGAGGAGTGAGAGGAGTGTGAGGTGTGTGAGGAGTGTGAGGAGTGAGAGGAGTGTGAGGAGTGTGAGGAGTGAGAGGAGTGTGAGGAGTGTGAGGAGTGAGAGGAGTGTGAGGAGTGTGAGGAGTGAGAGGAGTGTGAGGAGTGTGAGGAGTGTGAGGAGTGAGAGGAGTGTGAGGTGTGTGAGGAGTGTGAGGAGTGAGAGGAGTGTGAGGAGTGTGAGGAGTGAGAGGAGTGTGAGGAGTGAGAGGAGTGTGAGGAGTGTGAGGAGTGAGGAGTGAGAGGAGTGAGAGGAGTGTGAGGAGTGAGAGGAGTGTGAGGAGTGTGAGGTGTGAGAGGAGTGTGAGAGGAGTGTGAGGTGTGTGAGGTGTGTGAGGAGTGTGAGGAGTGTGAGATGAGTGTGAGGAGTGTGAGGAGTGTGAGGAGTGAGAGGAGTGTCAGGAGTGAGAGGAGTGTCAGGAGTGTGAGGAGTGAGAGGAGTGTGAGGAGTGAGAGGAGTGTGAGGAGTGAGAGGAGTGTCAGGAGTGTCAGGAGTGAGAGGAGTGTGAGGAGTGAGAGGAGTGAGAGGAGTGTGAGGAGTGAGGGGAGTGTGAGGAGTGAGAGGAGTGTGAGGAGTGAGAGGAGTGTGAGGAGTGAGAGGAGTGAGAGGAGTGTGAGGAGTGAGAGGAGTGTGAGGAGTGAGAGGAGTGAGAGGAGTGTGAGGAGTGTGAGGAGTGTGAGGAGTGAGAGGAGTGTGAGGAGTGTGAGGAGTGTCAGGAGTGTGAGGAGTGTCAGGAGTGTGAGGAGTGAGAGGAGTGTGAGGAGTGAGAGGAGTGTCAGGAGTGTGAGGAGTGTGAGGTGTGTGAGGAGTGTGAGGAGTGTGAGGAGTGAGAGGAGTGTGAGGAGTGTGAGGAGTGAGGGGAGTGTGAGGAGTGAGAGGAGTGTGAGGAGTGAGAGGAGTGAGAGGAGTGTGAGGAGTGAGAGGAGTGTGAGGAGTGAGAGGAGTGAGAGGAGTGTGAGGAGTGAGGGGAGTGTGAGGAGTGAGAGGAGTGTGAGGAGTGTGAGGAGTGAGGGGAGTGTGAGGAGTGAGAGGAGTGTGAGGAGTGAGAGGAGTGAGAGGAGTGTGAGGAGTGAGCACTCACAGGAAACGGTTCCTGCCAGCTGGCCCCGACGATGGAGGGTCTGATGATCCCCACGTTCAGTCTCGCGCTCTCCTGCTGCACCACGCACTCCGCCAGCGCTTTGGTGTAGGTGTACGTGTTCGGCCAATCACCGATCAGCCTCGGCGTGATGTCACGGACGATTGCATCATCCATCCACCTTAGTAACACATACAGTCTAATTTACACTCGGCACGTAAATTCCAACATCACGCTATAAATGTAAGATGAGACACTACAGGCAGAAACGATGCGTCGCAGCAGTCATGTGACATTAACGGGTCTTCACTGGGACAGATAGCGACTATAACATGTTTAAAATATACTAATTAAAATATCACAGCTGTGGGTTTATTTCACTACTATTAAATTATAATTTAAAATATATATAATATATACACACATGTACTGTGGGGCTTTCTGCCTGCAGGACCAGCACTAACCACAGGGGGGCAGCACACAACAGGATTTATAGGTAATAAACAGTACCATGTAGGGAGGAGTGTGTGTGTGTGTGTGTGTGTGAGAGTGAGTGTGTGTGTGCCCTCACTCCAGCGAGTGGATGAGCTTGCCGGGCTCCACAGGTGGGGGGTAGATGACCTCATCAATATGGCGGCGGTTGCAGTTGGCGTACGCGGTGGAGATGTGAATGAACGCATGAAGCTGCTGCATCTGCTGAGCCAGAGACAGGAGCTGCTGCGTCGCAATCACGTTCAGCTGCAGAGCGTGTCTGATCACACACACACACACGCACACACACGCGCACACACACGCACACACACGCACACACACGCACACACACGCACACACACGCACACACGGTCATCACGGCTGTCAGGGGATAAGAGTGATCATTAATAGCGACAGGACTGTATGTTTTCTGGACTCAGACCCACAGTGACAGATTTTCTCCGAATATTCCGAGCTAAATGAGGAAACAGCTCTGACTACACACACACACACACACACAGCTCTGACTACACACACACACACACACACACACACACACACACACACACACAGCTCTGACTACACACACACACACACACACACACACACACACACACAGCTCTGACTACACACACACACACACACACACACACACACAGCTCTGACTACACACACACACACACACACACACACACACACACACACAGCTCTGACTACACACACACACACACACACACACACACACACACACACAGCTCTGACTACACACACACACACACACACACACACACACACACACACACACAGCTGTACACCTCTCAGTCTAGGACATAAGCATGGTGTAAGGTATGTGGTATCCTCCAGACTAGGGCACACGGTGTGCCGATGCTGTCTCTCTACAGCGCGTCCCGATCGTCTCCTTACACAGGAGCATTAACACTGTTACACTTTATCTATAAACATCCTCCATGCGGCTGCCATTTCTGCACAAACACACGGAGTCGTCTCTCGCACTCGGGGTGAACTCCTCTTAACACGTCCCGCGTCATGCGTGTAGCTGCATCTCCATAGCAACCTTCCGACAGCTTCCCGATCCAGCCACGAGACTCTACATGCGATTCTGTATTTTCCGTGTTTTCCGGTTTATTTGATATGATTCTGTATTTTCCGGTGTACGGAATGTGAATCTGTATTTTCCGGTGTACGGAATGTGATTCTGTATTTTCCGGTATACGGAATGTGATTCTGTATTTTCCGGTATACGGAATGTGATTCTGTATTTTCCGGCGTACGGAATGTGATTCTGTATTTTCCGGTGTATGGAATGTGATTCTGTATTTTCCGGCGTACGGAATGTGATTCTGTATTTTCCGGTGTACGGAATGTGATTCTGTATTTTCCGGTGTACGGAATGTGATTCTGTATTTTCCGGCGTACGGAATGTGATTCTGTATTTTCCGGTGTATGGAATGTGATTCTGTATTTTCCGGTGTAC